>NC_064925.1:43127183-43288694 GCF_023897955.1 Schistocerca gregaria | reverse complement strand
CAATCATTCCTGTTGTGTACTTTAATATTGACCATTCCTTCTGTGTATGTTGCCAGTAGTATAGAATTCACCTCCTGGAGGTAAGGCCTAGCCAACAATTTTGTATCACAATTTGTTTTCTCAGTTTGATTTTTCTTTAAAGCAATTAAGATTCAGTAGCTCTGTGTGTCCAGTTCAACTTTAGTACATAGCTCACAACAGTCGATACCTGAAAATGTGCCAGCACAGGCAGCCAGTGGCTCTACTAGATCAGCTAACAAATTTTTCAATTACATCTGCCAGCTTTTTATGACTGGGTGACGTGTTGTGAATGAATAATGAATAATGCAAATTTCATTCTGGAATTTGTCCTTCTCATTTGGTTCTTCCAGTAACATTTTTCCTTGGAGACTGAAAGTTACTTTCTTCTTCATGGATTTTCATTCCTTTTACTTATATAAATTTCTTCTGAACTGTACCATAACATTTCGGGCATACAGCCAATAAATTCAGCTTCTTCTAATATTTTGGCTGAATACCATCTGAAATTGAAAACAGTTTCTGTTTGTTAAGGGATTAATATGGGTCAATTCTATGATAATCAAGACACATACAGTCCAGGAGAGACGCATAGAGCACCTCAGGTACACCTGTCTCTTACAACCTAATAAATAAGCAGTAGCAGAGCACTGTATGGACACTGGGCACTCTATGGTGTACCATAATGTCGAAATTTTGGCCTCGACTTCATCTTTAATGGACTCATCAGTGAAAGAAGCGATTGAAATTCATTTGGCGACAGATTTAAGTAATAGAGATTGTTGCTTCATCTTGGACAAATCATAGAATCTGGCAATTTCTGTAATTAATCACAAAGACGTCACGGCGATGCAGCTCTCCGTGACACACAGGTATCACCATGTGGATTGACTGCGCAGCCATAGATTTAATTTCCATGCATATGTTACACTCTTTGCCGTGTATCAACATCTCTGGCACCTTGTGTATCTTTGGCTGCATACGCATTGGTTCGGTACTAGAGTTTAAAAGGACGGAGCAAGTGTGGCAGTGTTAGTTACCTTGGCTCACTCTGAAGATGGCTGTACAGTATTCAGCTGAAATATTAGAAGAATAAGAAGAATTTATGCAGCTACACACCCAAAAGTTTATGGAACAGTCTTTATGCCGCGAAAGCATGAAGATGCACTTCTTCCGAACTATTTGAAGTACACCACCTCACGCTCTTGCTGTTATCTGCAGTGCTACCAGGATTTCAGTTTTTCTGGCATTCTTTCTGTCGCGAAAAAAATCATGCAGCATGTGTATGACTTTGTTCTCGATTATCATAGAATTGAGCCATATTAATCGCATAACAAGCAAATAGCAAATGTGATGTACTAACATGTAAATGATCGAATAAACGGGAACACAGTGGTAAAGTTGTCAATGAAAGCTCTGGAAGTAAAGTGTGTTCTTGCACATAAACAGCAACAGTGATAGACATCTATTTGGAGGATGATGTTTCTTTCTTAATCTACTGATATGGCAATCACAGTATGAATGTCATTATCATGAGAGCTGCAATCATTTATCTCCTTTGGGCAAACAGTGACAACTCGTTGGCAGTAAAAGAAGGAGGGGTCACAAAGAATGGAAGGACTGAAATTCCACCTCAGGCTACATTTACAACAAATAACTATCAGTGACTACTTTTTTTCAAGTATCAGAAGATTTACAGACCAGAAAGAAAGCCAATTAATATATCAATGGTTTTCTTTATGGTTTGTTAAATCTTCTGATACTCCTTATGATTTTAATCTGGTGGAAATGATTGTAAATGCACATTAGGCTTCTGCCATTGTTAAGTTTTGCAAATAGCACATTTGCCTTGCAATAAAATCAGCATATAAGCTGTAAATTCTGTGTGCCACTTTTTCCATTGCTTACAATTGTAACAAAAGAGGAAATACATGGTAGCAGCTGTAATACTTCTGTAATGGTAAGAGATATTTGTATAGTATCACACTTCCTATAACTGGACGTTTCATGTTAGGTATTTAATGGAAAAACAGATCATAAGAATTATAAGTTGATAACAGCAATATTGTTTGTGGCTGGTTGCTGTATTTAATTTACAATCTTTGTAATTGTTACTCACTGTAAATGTGACACATAAGCAAGCACACCTCGCATAATAGTCATTTCTGCATGAAGTGTGCTTGATGTGTGAATGTGGTGTGCATTAGTTTCTGAAGAAGGCTTTGGCTGAAAGCTCAGTGTGTACAAGAGTTTTCGTTATGCCTTTCTGCATATCATTGTATCATCTTTATAGTAATATTGTTGACATTCCAACCTGGACTTTCCATTGTTTAATTTCTTGACTATATACTTAGGTAATGACATGGTGGGATTCCACATTGAGGATTACTGTCTCAATTTCATCGACTGCTGCCAAAGGAGACTGGGTTGCCGTGTAGACCGAAAAGGACTGCTTGTTGAACATGGTGGCCGCACAGTGCTCGTTAGGCCCTTGCCTATCGGTATTCCGTATGACCGGTTTGTCAAGATGGCCGAAGTTGCACCTAAAGTAAGTTGTGATGTGCAACATCGTTCAGCATTATTACAGATTATGTTAAAGTCTGAAATGTTATTAAATTTATTTGTTCTTCTTCCACTTTCTTCTTTATCCAAGCTTTTTTTCAGTTTAGGACTGGATTTTCCATCTGATATGTTGCCTGTTTTACTGATTTACTAGTAATATTTCTGCGTGTCGCAGATAACGCTGTCAAGCGGTATACACAAATGCAAATATGATAGAATAACTCAAGTTTTGTAACATATTTTGTTGTATTTTCTTTTTTACACATGACATATCTTTCAGTTATTTGATCTCTATCCAGCACCAATGTAGGAGAGAATATACAGTTGTTGAGATAGGACGTGTAAGCTATTCTGTCCCATATAAATGTGTAAGAGGCTCAATATTTCAGTATCGACAAACGTACCATCACAGGTGTTCTGCTGCACTGAGATGTTGTAGTGGTACATGCTTTTGTTGTACCTTGTGTACCCTCACCACATTCCGTTCCCTCTGGTTTCCAAGAATAAACGAGTGTATGATGAGGGGAAATATAACAGAGAAAGTACTTCCTGTAGTACTGCTGGTTGGTACACATTAAAGTAATGATACTATCCTAGCCTTCAGAACTGTCAGTTACTTCATCAGGGAAGATTAAAAAGGTGGACCCTCCTGTTGTGAGGGTAGACCAAGTAACATTCCAGAAGTTAGAACAGTATTGTAACTTTCTCATACACATGTCTGTCAGTAGTAGTACTACACATTTCACCTCCTGAAGGTACATTTTGTTTCATAATTTATTAGTATTATCAGCTGAATTTCCCTTTTGATAAAAGGTACATCCTGTGATTGTCATTCCAAGAAGTCTGCTTCTAATGCAATTCAGCAATATTTATTTTGCACAATGACAGATCATTTCAGTGCCACTAGTTTAATCACCAGTCTACTTTGAGTGTGTCACTTACAGTATTGGTGGTTTTTCCCTGTTTTCGTTACATGTGTACAATAATTATGTCAGATACATTACTGTCTATAATTTAAGGGATCTTGGAGATCTCTGGAACAATAAAAAGCATTGTGTTTGTATATGTGCCAGTAGTTGCACCAGTAAAGATAAATGTGTTGTACATGTACTAGGTACACTGAAACAAGCCTCAGGTCACGTTCATGGCACTTACTTTGGTCAAGCCTCTGCTAGCAGCATACAGAGTGCTATAGCAGGGCTGATATCATTGTATGGCAGCATAGGTTGTGCAAATTGGCTTCCCATAATTTGGACTGAGCCATCCAGTGTAGCTAGTGATAATGTTTCCCTTTTAGTGATAAGTGGCATCTGGTGTTAAAATAGGTGGTGGGGTAGCTGCAGTCTTTTAGCCTATTGTGGCCCATGCCAATTGATCCATTGAACGGTGTGTCATAGTGTATAAAACATCTTACTTGCATTCAAGAGAACAGTAATTCAGATATCAATCAGGCCATCCATATTTGTGTTTTTTCATGCTGTCCCTAAACTACACTGGGCCAACACTGAGGCTGTTTCTTGAGAAAAGATGTGACCAGTTTCCTTTTCCATCCTTATACTATGTGTGCTACTGTTCCTTCTGTTATCATATCACAGTCAGTGGGTCATTGAACCTGTTTTCCTTCCTTCCTCAGGTTCAGTCACATGTAAGTCTGTGGAGCCAGCTGGCCACTCTAAGCAAGTGAAGTATTCATATTGAAGTCAGTTGCCCACCAGGGCATCTCTTCATGAGTGGGTATTATCATCCATCAGATGGAAAACAAGATCCAATATCATTGTTAGCTGTCAGCCTTATAGGCTCCAGTCATTGCGGTATCCCTGGGAAATGAGTGATGTACACTGTGCTTCACTGACAGAAACATTGGCACCATAACATTGGTCGCTTTGCTCAGTATTGGCAGGCTTGTAATTTGTAAGGTGTGACAGATGAGTAGAATATGGGAATAGCTCTCCAGGTTAAGCTGTGACTCATTCACAGTCAGAAAACTGTCCCTCTTTTCCTGGCTCCTTTCCTAGTGGGCTGGACAAGACTTTCACCAAGATGTGTGAAGTCATTGATGATAATGTACCACCTGCTGGGTTGCCAGATCAATAGAGTCATCTCGTAGAGTTGATGATATGGTCTCAGAGGAGATCTAACACCCGGAGGTTTTCGTAAGGTCTCTTCCAGGGCACAGTGGGTGCTGTGCGAACATATTTGGACACTTGAAGCAAAATGATGGTTCTGGTGCCAGATTGGAACACACACTCCAACCTTACCTGTAATGCTGACCCCCACCCTCCCCCTTTTCCATTGTACAATATTCCCTACAACCTCGAACTGATGCTACAAGAGATGTAGAAATCGTGACACACTTTGTGACGAATGTGGCAGCCTTCTGTGTACCACAGATTTGTGTATGGGTAGTTCCATCCAGGTGTGCCAGCTGTCCCATGCTGTTTTTTGTGGCTCCTGCTACTGTGCATCAAACTTGTATAACGTAAGTTTGCCACATATTTCCTGTGTTTCCCCACTGCAGTTTAGTCTATTTGGTGCCATGACAATACAAGATTTTCTTGTAAGTTCCATAGATTCCTTAATTTATGGAAGAGAATGTTTTTCCTAACTTCTGATTTGTTACTTGCTTTGAGGGATTATTGCATTGCTGATACATATGAACAGTTGTAGCAGTGAAATGTTGTACCAAGTGACTAAAATTTTTACAGGTTTTTTGTGTGTTCTAGGTATTACCTACAAACCAGAAATTTGTTTTGGGAGTAGATCGTCTTGATTACACAAAAGGCCTTGTGCACAGGCTGAAAGCATTTGAGTTACTACTGGAAAAATATCCAGTACATATTGAGAAGGTAAGACAAATTATGAATGGCATGCATATAATCATATCACATACAAATTTCCTTGATTTAAGAGAAATGTGCAGAAAGTTAATGCTGTGGCCTAGTTCCAGTAATGTTACTGGATAATTTCTACCATTCTTACAAATAGAAAGCCACATTGTAATGAACCCCACCCTCTTCTGCAGTTTCTGCCCCCCCCCCACTTCCCCTTCAAATATTGCAATTTTAAGTAAGTAAAATATTTTATCATAGACCGGTAACCATATTTCAGTGTCAAATATGTCATTATCATTATTACCTGTAGTTAAAACCAGTTTGAAAGTAAAGTGGTGGTTACAAGATTTGGAAGACACAGTTTCAGACAGACAACCGAGGTCAAACATATCTGCTGTGATAGGAAGCATTGCCATACAGGAGTAGAACACAAGCTGACAACATTGTTTTAGTTTATCTGTGATGCACCTGTTCACATGGTTTTGAAAGTATATCTGTCTGCCATTCTAAAGTCTATTTTGTGTTGGTTACAGCTTACTGCACTAATACAGATTGGTTGACAAACTAGTTAGTGAGGGTATTGATTTTAGGTAGAGTGCCAGCTGAAAGAAGTTGCCAAACTTCATGAAAATGATAAAGCTAGGGAAAAGACAATATGCAGCAGCCTACATAAACAATCAGATACTGATAAAATGCAAAGAGAAGAGAAGTGTCAAAATGATCAGAAATTTTCATGACTGTATGTTTGGAGCCTATAAACAAAATGAAAATGATTTTATATTGCATAGACAGACCTCTATCGGCACATTAAAATAATGCAGTCTCAGATGTGCTCATATGCCCTTGATAATAACTTTTCAGTCCTACATTTCAGCTGTAGGTGCTGAATGCTGTGTTTTTCAGTGCGTTCTCGCTGTCTGTTACATTTATTACTTTAAAAATAAGAAGTAGTTCAGATACATACATCAAATATAAAAAAAGTAAGCATGGAAAAATACTGAAGAAGTTTTCTTATCACATGAGTTTAAGAGATATAGTTCCATTGTCTGTCCTTTGCACCTATGTACTAATGCATGCAAAAGCACTGGGAGGTACATAATGATAAATATTCTTTCAACAGAGTCATCATCATCATCATCACAGCTAACATGAAAGGATCTGTGTACTGACCCTTCTAATCTGCTTCATACTTCATGTGTATCCCAATTTTACTCTTTACAAGCTTCCCATTTCTAATATGTATCCTTACTCTAAGCCCTAAAGTGTATGCAGATTTTCTGATTACCATCCATCCTGTATTAAGTTCTTCAAAATGCAATAGATGGTCTGTGCTCAAATACTCTGTAATGCATGATTTTATGTAGGAAATAGTGAGATATGAATTAGTCATGCCATTCTAATGTTTTTTTATCTAGTGTATCTTATTTTCTACTTTCCTTTCATGCTATGAAATGAATGTAAAACAAGCCAGTAAGATAATGATTTAATAAAAACATGTTTGTAACCCCTAAAATGTGTTTTCTTTTCTAATTATGCAGTTGGAGAATTTGATTCTCAGGGAAGGCCACTATTGATTTTTGTGTGTGTGTGTGTGTGTGTGTGTGTGTGTGTGTGTGTGTGTGTGTGTGTGTGTGTGTGCATGTGCATGTGTGTGTGTGCGTGCGTGCGTGCGTGCGTGCTTGTGTGTATGGGCATGCATGTGCTGGCTTACGTAAAGAGGTATTTTGTGAGAGGTGTGCCCTTGAACATATTTCAATGCATCTGTTGCCCTGAGTAAGTGCTCCTTCTTTTATTATGTAAATATGTTTCCCAAAATGGCACTGTGCCTGTATTTTTCTTTGTAGAAATCAAACAATGGAAAATCCAGGATGGAATGTAACAATATTTTGAGAAGGAAAGTTGCTACTCACCATGTAGCTAAGTCACACATAGGCACAACAAAAAGACTTTCACAGTTAAAGCTTTCGGCCATTGATCTTTGTCAACACCCCCCCCCCCCTCCCCCCCCACACACACACACGTTACTTGCATATTTGTGTGTGTGTGTGTGTGTGTGTGTGTGTGTGTGTGTGTGTGTGTCTATTGTTGATGGAGGCCATTGGCCGAAGCTTTAATCATGAAAGTCTTTTTGTTGTGACTATCTGCAACTCAGCATCTCCGCTATACGGTGCGTAGCAACTTATCTTCTCATAGTACTGTTTCTTTGTAGAAACATATTTTAGGGGAAAAATTTGGTAAAGAACACCCACTGAGGTTAAAATAACTGTGTCGAAACTTGTTGGAGATGTAACAAAAATTATAAATAATTGGCAGACAGTTTATTTTTCTGGTGCGCACAACTAGCCTATACATCTGTAAGTTACTGAAAAGGACTGCATTGAAACCACACAGACATTTACTTCATAAATAAGCTACTTTTCTTTCCCCAGCATCTCTACTTTTGTGTAGAGGTAGTCATTTTTTTCACTCTCATAATAGCATGCTTTTCTAAACATTTAAAGTGAAAATTGTTGATCTCTACAAAAGTTGCTATAAAACATGGTCTATTAAGCTACATACATTTTCTTTTAAAAAGATATCTCCAGAAACAGTATGTAGAAAGTGCATATTATGAAACACATACTCTGAGAAAGGGAAAAGGGGGGGGGGGGGGGAGAATTAAAGTTTTTATAGAAAAGAGATTAAAACTTTGCTCCTCGTTTTCATTAAGATGTATTCAATGTGCATGTGCTTATCCTTGTTACGTTCTCATGCTGTGAATACATTCAAAGAAAGAAACCCTTTTTCTGGTGTCAACACCATAGCTTGGAAAAATATTGTTACCAAAAGTAATTCATGAAGAAAATTCACCATCGTATGCCAATTTTTTTTTTTTTATTATAAAACATTGAAAACCACAAAAATGAAAATGTATTCAACCATCACATGAATGTCGTGAAATGCTACACACACACACACACACACACACACACACACACACACACACAAAACTGTTCACTAGTACAAATGTTCCCCAATCACACTCATTATTGGAGGAGATTCAAAATGTCAAACAATTGCTAAAAATTGCAATTCTGTATGTGGTGGATGTGATAAGACATCTTGCGAATTAATACTGAATATCATCTCCAACTATTTAGAACAAATAGGTGGGGAGCACATGACAGAAATGTGTCATAAAATGACAACAAATAGACCTGGTCTATTTGAAGAGTTGCAATTTCTCTTTAAATACACTTATTTTAACACTTGACAAACTGATTCTCATTGAGATTTAGTAGTGTGCTTGCATGATTATTGTTGCATGGTAAACAATGTTAAGACTGCTGCTGCATCAATGACAAGCTGAAAAGAAACAATATGACCATTACTACATGTTGCACTGCTCTGAGCTTGCTTGTTTTCTCTTACAGTGCACCAATGGAAAAATATAACTACAGTCACTTATACTGGTACTAAAAGATGTCAAAAGATGTGATACAAAGAGTGGAGTAATGTAATAGAACGTGATATGTTACGTAAACTCTCATTTATTTGTTTTGACTAATCTTCCATTGAAGTAATATTACTGCAGTCACCCTAATTTGCCTTTTCAAATATAGATCCATATTAGAGGCCATCATAGTGAATGATGGGCAGTCAATTACTGATACAAAGGTTATCAGAAGGAATGATTACGCCATGGTAGTTCTCAAGAAAATATTTCCTGTTCCTTCATCAGTATATTCTCTCGTCAGAGTTTTGTTTCATGGAATTAGGTGAAAGCTCTGTGAAACAAAAGGTAACCTTTGGCCAGAGAGCACCCACATAAATATGCGATTGAGGACTCTTGAGCGTAGCCATCGGACTCTCGAGCAATTGTGGATGTGGAAAGCTAGGAATATGAATGCAGAAACAGTGTTGTTCCTTAGACTGTCAGCTCTTGGACTAATTTCCTTCTCCTGGTCCCGCAATGTGGGTGGGACCTTATATAGCTTCCTTGGGGTGTTATTGCTTGTACAATCCTTTCTAAACTTTATTTTCCACACTTGACAATATGCCCAAAATCTATTAGAGTGGAGTTGATCTTTTGCAACTTAAGAAACAGTTTGTTTTCCAGGAAAATGCGGACGTGTCAAAAATTTGAAACCTGCAGCCCTATTTCTGGACACAGGGTACTGTCACTCTTCCCAGGGCACATTCAGGTAGATAAACTAGGCAGTATCTTTCTCTACAGTTTGTATCCCTCCACCTGAGGCCTCCCGTTTGTTAAACTTGGTTTAAAACTACCATGTTCGTTTTTATGTTTACTCAGCCTGCACTGCCATTTTGGATAAATAATAATAGTTGGCCAATTAATACATGCATCAACAGTGTGCCTACTAAAATGATTGTCTTCACAAGGTATATTAATTCAAAATTATAGTAGATCTTATAATTAAAAGTCTCCACATTTCAATAATGCTCTATGTATTAAAAGTTTAAAAATATGGGTGTGAGATTATGGAGTAATGAGACAGCTACATGTGGATTTTGTCCAACATTTATCTGAGTTTGAGTGTCAGCCTGGTACACAGTTTTAATTTATAACATTAAATGGATAACTTTTTTCTAAAATTTCACCACCAGGAGAAACAGAGGATATGCACACAGGTGCTGAAGAGAATAAAAACTTTCTGCAAACCTTAGATAAGGAAGGACACAAATCATAGGAAATTACTATAGACTATCGGCCAATACTCGCCTCCCAAAATACTGTCTGTAACAAACTGTTAAAGGGGCATGAATATTTCATTTAAACAATAGTGTTAACATGTTGTTGTTGTTGTTGTTGTTGTTGTTGTTGTGGTCTTTAGTCCTGAGACTGGTTTGATGCAGCTCTCAGTGTTAACATATTGCACACAAACTATTTTTAATGGTGCATTGTGAAAATGCATGGCACAAACCTGAGTACAATGAGTAATAAACCTACCTTGGCTTTTTTCTTTGCTATTTGGGAAAGTCATTGCTTCTCAAAATGTATTGCATTTAGTTGAAACCTGAGTCAGGAAAGCCAACAATTTTGTCTCATAAGAGTGTTAAATATAGACACATTATGTATGGAACTGAACTGTTCATGCTGGAAACCATCTCAAGATAGCCATCTGTACAGAATCAAAATATTTTATTTAGAAAGTGAACAATTCAAGCGATTATGGAGTGATGTTATGATCTAGTTTCAATGACTAGTAGCAATCAATAATTGTTGAGGTCAGTTCACACTTTATAGAGTCAGTGGCACTGAATGTCAGATATTCTTCCCTGTAGTTTAAGTGGCAGGGTATACAGTCACTGTTATCAGAATGGAATCTTATTGTTGAGCAGTCTGATACAATATTTCGGCGCTGACAGTATCAGGAGTGACTCTTCATGATTGCATGACTCTCCTGCTCTGTCTGGATTATTCACAGCTGTGTTTATGTCACTGTTCATACAAAATTTGATGTCACCTGCTACGAGACCACTGCCAGCCACAGCATTCACTCACACGTCAGCGGCCACTTGCTCCATTCCCTTTAGGCACACGTCTCTTTAGATGGAGTGTTTGTAATATGGCTGTGGGTCACATGTTGCTTGTTCACATAAAGAGGGATGATTCAGTGCATAGCCAAATCATCATAAACAGTTTTTGAGAAAGGTTTAAGATAATTTATTTTATTCCAATATTGTATAATACATATTCTCTACAGACCAATACTAAGAAAGCAGTCGGAAGCTGTCAGACCAAACATGGCTTCACAATGTAAAATGTGACTTCTAGGTGCAATGAGGACTTTGCCTGTCTCAGCTTAAATATCTCATAGTAAGAATGGAAACAGGGTAGTTGTTATGAGGAGTAAAGAAATTATGTACAAAATGAAGTAAAAAATCGTGCACATAAGGTAACAGGTAGTGAGTAGGCGGGTAGGTTAGGGATGTAGATATGTATCAGTTAATGTGTTTGTGACATGCAATTTGAGCACAACCATTTGTTTGAGGTTTCACAATGTGTATCTTCTTCTCACCGTTCATAGTTAGACATTCCACAAGTTTTTAACAATTTTCTATACACCCCAGGCCTCTCTCTTTTGCTTCCCTATTTCTGTTGTCTTTCTATCTTGCAATAGTCAGACTGAGGTACTGATTGTTTCTTGAAATTGTAGTAATCTTTCACAGCACCTATATTCCTGTAGTAATTTTTGTTCATTGCACATGCCCCATTATGTTTTATAATTTTTACCATTAAGGCTTTTATTAGCATTGTGTTTGCTGCTGTCTCCCTATATAATTCACATGCATTTGTCATTGAAGTGCAAAGAAAGTTGACTTTCTAACACTATTATAACTCCTCCCATAAGGGTGAATGGTAAATAGCCATGAAATGTGTACTGCTTTTTTACTTTTACTACATCCCACGACGACTTGCTGGTTTCAGCTTTTCGTTTCCAGGTACACCATTTTCACACCTAATCTAACTTGTTTTGTTGGCGTAAAACACATTTCATTTTTCTGTTTTCCAGTAACAACTAAAATAACAAAACCCTTCATCTACAATGCCCTTCTTTTTTATCCTAAATTCATTAATATGAGGACAATGCCTTCTGATATTCTTCGGTGGTTTTACACACACACACACACACACACACACACACACACACACACACCCTCTTTAATATATGGAAGAAATTTCTGAAAATCTATAAATGGTATGAAAGTGAGCAGTGGACTGTGGGAAAAGATGAGAGTCAAAGTGTTAAATGTGCCGTTGCACAAGAGCACTGAGAACAAAGTGGTCTGCCAAGACAGGAAATGATAATGTCCTTCGCAGAGTTGGCAGAAATAGAAATGTATGGAAAAAACTAACCAGAAGATGGGACAGAATGATAGGATATTTTTCAAGACAACACAGAATAGTTTCCACTGTGCTAGAGCAAGTCATAGAAGGCAAAATTTGTAGGAGACGTGAAGGAGATTGGAATATATCCCACAGTTAGTTAAGAACATGGAGTGTAAATGCTACTCAGTGATGAGGAGCTTGGTACAGGAAGGATATTGCAACAGGCATCCACCGTCTAAGTGCAGTCCCCCTTGACTTCACACCTCAATTTGTGTGACAAGCACTGTAAAACGTGTAACTGCAGATCTTGAATGATGTATCGTGGAAGGTGACATGATCACACTCAGGTGTGATTCAAGCAGAAGTCACCATCATTCGCTGTGGAGGTAGATACATAAATTCTCCAGCTTTGTTTGCTTTGAAAAACTGAGCTGCTTTTGCCATCAGATAACTCTGAACCATTTATCTGTTACCATGCAGTAACGACTATTTTTCTTGACGTTGTAAAGGCAATGTGTTAGAAATAGTAGGAGTTTAAAGTACCTGTAGTTGAAGTCAAAATTTCAAGAGATCGCTGTGCAGGCCCTAAAACAATCTTTCCCACTGCATGTTATAAAACATTAGGAAGAAAATTGCGTCGAACATCTGAATACAGCGCATCATAGGAAATAGGTACAGTTCGTGAACACTTGCAGTGAAATGTATCTACCATCAGTACAAGTAAATGAAATGTTAAATGTGTTTATCAGGAAATATTTTGTCAGCTGCAGAAGTTGAGCAGTTAGAAGTGAACATTTTGTTATAGAACTAGTTAAGAAATGTAAAAGATTCATAAACTCAAATCCCAAGCCCTATATCTGAGACATTCTCATGTCAAACAATTCTTTGAACACTGTGCAACACTTGTGAGATTGGAAACATAAGGCTGGTCTCACTAACTGTACACAGTCCACCAAGTAGATATTTTTAACCACTAACAAATGGTCTGACAAGGTACTGACAATGTTTTGTGGGGACTTAAATACTGATATTATAAACCCACATCCAATCAATGTGTGTCCAAGCAATGCTCCCATGAAGGACAGGATGTCATAGTGCAATTGCCATTGGCAGCCATTTTTGATCCGGTGGTTATACTGGCCACAAAGGCCAAATAATAGTAATAAAACTTCCTGTTCAAGTAATTTTATATAAAAAAGAACAATATTGCCAAAAGAATTGTGAATAGTTATTCCCTTAGAATGTGTAAAACAGAATTACAGAAAGAACTGTCAAAACTGGACTACTGACATCATATTCTAGATTAGAAATCCTAGATGCATGTTAAGGTAGGAGAGAGTATGTATGCGCTGAAGTGGGAAGAAATGATGGTTAAAATCTTGCATCAGAGACCACTTTAATTCACATTTGTTTAAATCAGTTACTGCAGTTTCATTTGTTATTAAAACATTGAAAAATTGAAATATACACAAAATATAAAGTCAAGGGAAAGAGCAAAAGCAAAACTAAACTCTTTTGTTACCAAGCTGAAAGATATGAAAAGAGAAAAGATGAGACTGAAGGGATTTATTGGCCTTAAATTTCAATTGATTCTCATTGTGTGTGTTAGAAGACATATGAACTAAGGATAAACAATGGAAAACATTTGCAAAGAATAGTCTTGTGTTACTGACAGACACTAGTTTCAACAATCATTAGCTCATTGAAAACCCATAATTTTCTTTTGATGAGGCAATGTCACAGCATGAAAATTGTCTCTCAGCTGGAGAGTGCCCATCTTACCGCTTAACTATCCAAATTATGCTCTCATGTTTTACTTGGTGTTTTCCTTTGGTATTTATTGTAGTTATTTTAATCTTTGCTGCCTCCTTTTTAATTGAACCCAAATATCAAAAGATGTTTCTTCTAATTGGATCAAAAAAATTTTCTGATGACTGTCAGTAGCATAGGTATACTTTGAGAAATGTGTGGTAAACACTGTGCTGTCTTGCAGTATATTTATTCACAACTGATTTTAATCATTGATCATCTTCACAGTGGAAAATTATTATGACAGCTTCACATGTCATACATGCTATTTAACATTGAAAAATGAAACCATGTGACAGTAATTAGCACACAGCACCATTGCTCAGATTTGGTTATTGTGCCTAAGAAAGGGTGCTGTGCACTTACTGCTGTCACCTGGCTTCATTTTTCAATGTTTCCTGTTTGCTTAAGCTGGTATTATGGTGTGAAGTATCTTTTTCTGCTGTTTGCAAGTCAGCTATGGCATCTTATCTGGTTAAGTAGCATGTATGACATTTGAAGTTGTCACAATATTTATCCACTGTGAAGACAATCCTTGATTGAAACCAGTAGTGAATAAATATATTGTAAGACAGCACAGTGTTTGCCATGCATTTCTCCAAGTCTTCTAATTTATACCGCTTCAAAGATTTTTTGAAAAATTAACCCGAATTAAATTACTCTTCGACTTTCCTGACAATAACTTGTTAAAAACTTTTCAGTCTGACTTGTTAAATGGGTTCCATACAAAGAACCACACATTTGGTTTTACAAATAAGATTTCAACAACGTTAAACAGGAAAAGTTGTCCTTTAACATCTCCCTTACTGAGGATTTGAACTGGGTAGATATTAAAATTTTATTTGGGCAATTGAGAAATTGTAGTACATGGCACCCCACTTGGATTGCTGCAGTTTCTGAAATGATTGTTGCTGTTCGTGCATAGTATTTAGATGGTCAACAAATTAAACTTGAATCTACACTTTGATAAACTATGAAATCATCTTTTTATGTATAATTATATCTCATCGACTTGACTTCAACATAAAATTGAACTCTGTGCGTGCTTTCACCACCTGCTGCCCTACGAGATAATCTTCTGGAGCAATGTACCTTATGTCAGTCAGGCATTTATTCACCAAAATTGAGCATTACGAGCATAATTGGGGTTTTGTTGCGGAATTTCTCACTGAAGTTTCATCAAAGACCATAGAATTCTTGCAGTTGCACAACAATATACAAGTTTTTGATGCTATTTACTGTTAATAGTCAGTCTCAAATGATCTGTGATGTAAATAATCTCAATACAAAACATACAATTATTGTTGTATGGGGACTCAGCATATCTTTTTTTGGTACAAAGCGCAATTCTTTATTCTGGTGCAAACGTATACATCAGGTGCGTGCAGTTATTGGGACATTCTATAAATCTTAATTTCTATAAATTATTTGAAGAGTGTCTGATTAATACAACTGGATATCTTGAAATCAACTGATAATCAGAAAAAAAATAAGAAAGCAGTTATCAAGCAGTAGGTTGGTTTGAACACCATAGAGCTGTTGTGGCCTACCTTCTGTTTATGAAAGGGATCACCCAGTCAGTTCTAAGGAGTATGCAGTATGACTTTGGTGGGATTTGATTTTTTTCAATTGCTCAAACCAAGTCTCGTGTCAGAAAAAAATCTTAAGACCAGCTGAGGACATTTTTGTGAAGTCTTTCACACCTAGCCACTGTGTACATTGGGAATGATATAGCACCCCCAATAGCCCTAACTGGATTCTCTGTCGTTTGGCAGAACCTGGTGATAATTACAAATGAAAAAAGACATTTTATAGTGTTCTACAAAAAGTTTTATGGAATTACTGTGTGTTACAAATTCACAGCTTACCATTCCATGATGACTGCCTCATATCTGTTCCAGTATCCAAATTTGACTATTAAAGAGATTTATGCCCAGATGTATCATCTGCACCAGTGCCTACAACTGTCCTGATTGTTAACAATCTACACATAAAGAAAGACGTAAAATTGCACTGCCACACATATAGGCAAAACTTCATAGATTTATTCTAAAAATTTAGAATTGTGCAAATATGGGCTTCCATTTAATAATAGTAATAACATAAGTATGATATTATCCAATAATAGAGATCTTGTCAAACCTTTAGAAAAATGTAATGTGTAATCACCAAAAGCAAGTGCTGTGAAACATCATATGAAGTGCAGTAGGAGAGTGCTGTGACAGTTGGGTTGGTTGAAAATCAAAGTAACTACTTCCTGCAAAAAAATAATTCAGCTTCTCCTCTTCAAACTGATAAATCATTCTTTGGCATAATTCGTTCCCTGATTTATTCATGTACCATTGATAACTGTCAAGGTGAGCTTTTGGAGAAGTAAAACAAAATAAATGGAAGAAGACGTAGATGAAGATGAAACGGGAGTTGTGATACTGGGTGAAGAATTTGACAGAGCACTGAAAGACCTAAGTCAAAAAGGCCCCGGGTACAGCCTATCCTAGAAGACGGATTAAGGAAAGGCAAACCTACAATTTTTACAGAAATCAGATGGCAGTTCTAAGAGTCGAGGGACACGAAAGGGAAGCAGTGGTTGAGAAGGGAGTGAGACAGGCTTGTAGCCTATCCCTGATGTTATTCAGTCTGTATATTGAGCAAGCAGTAAAGGAAACAAAAGAAAAAAAATTGAGTAGGAATTAAAATCCATGGGGAAGAAATAGAAACTATGAGGTGTGCAAGAGTGACATTGAAATTCTGTTAGAGACAGCAAAGAACCTGTAAAAGCAGTTGAATGGAGTGGATAGTGTCTTGAAAGGAGGATATAAGATGAACATCAACAAAAGCAAAATGAGGATAATGGAATTTAGTCAAATTAAATCAGGTGATTCTGAGGGGATTAGGTCAGGAGTAGTAGGTGAGTTCTGAGATTTGGGAAGCAAAATAACTGATGATGGTCAAAGTAGAGAGGGTATAAAATGCAGACTGGCTCTAGCAAGGAAAGCATTTCTGAGGAAGAGAAATTTGTTAACATCAAGTATAGGTTTAAGTGTCAGGAACTCCTTTCTAAAAGTATTTGTATGGAGTGTAGCAATGTATGGAAGTGAAACATGGACAATAAACAGTTTAGACAAGAAGAGAATAGAAGCTTTTGAAATGTGGTGCTACAGAAGAATGCTGAAGATTAGGAGGTACTGAATAGAATTGGGGAGGAGTGTGTTGCACAACCTGTCTGAAAGAAGGGATTGGTTGGTAGTCCACATTCTGAGCCATCAAGAGATCACCAATTTAGTATTAGAGGGAGGTGTGGAAAGTAAAAATTGTAGAGAGAGACAGATGAATACAGCATACATAATGTATCAGTGAAAATAATCAGTTTTTGAAACCATAATTGGATGGATAAAAAATCTACTCACTAAACAGCAGCAGGAAAGCACACATATTGAAGTTCCAGTCAGTCCCCAACAATCAGTCTTTCCTTTTCTTCCGGTCCAGTAAGTTTCCCTTGACAAAGCATTCTGGGTGGCTTATCCAAGCTACCTCTTTTCCTAAACCTCATTGGTCATTTTCTTTCACCCCTCTTCCTTCCCTTTCAACTCTTCTGCCAGAAGGACGAGTCACAGTCTCCGAAAGCTTGCATACATAATACCATTTATATGTGTGTTCTTCTGCCGCTGCTTGTTGAGTAAATTTCTTATGTATCCAATTACATTAAGCATACATTCTTTGCTTTATGAGGACGGGACAGGTAATCTGTGAGGATAGAACAGGTGGTTGGGTGTGACCTTAATTAATGAATCATCCCAGCATTTGTGTCAGTTAACTAGGAAAACACAAACCAGGAAGTGCAATTTTTGCTCAATCTTTAACTATTTGAGTTCAGCACTATCACACCCCAGCACCTTCCTTTTCTAATACCCAAAGGGCATTACACATCTCTTCTGCCTACGTTGGCATTATGATATTGTCAGAATGTCTTTCATTATTAACTATCTGTGCTTTTGTGTCGTCTCTTGAGTATACAAACAGTTAAAGAAATCATGAAAAACTTATTCAGCTTGGTCTATGTTTTTGTGTCATTTGCCATCTTAAATGTAAAATGGGGTGCCTATACAACTTAAGTTTCAAATTTCTTATTCTTACAAAATTTTCATTGTGTTTTCTCACATCTTGTCAATGGCATTTGCAAATAATGTGTATATCATGTTCGTATTAACATTTACTTGAAGCTTTTGTCGTCTATTTAACACTGCCTTGTTTCTTGTGAAGTTTTCTTTTCTTTTGCTTTCTTCACACCTGCAACATATTGTGCTGTTTGTACCACTGTTGTAATGAAATAATTTCCATTTTGTTTTTGTCTGTATAACTTTCTAAAATTTGTTGCTTAACTTAATTGCTACAAAATTTTCAAATCAGCTATCATAATCTGCATTACTGATATTGACAGAAAGAGCAAAATGGCTGAGCAGGAAAGGCTAGAGGACAAATGAAAGACAGTAGAAGCATGCATGACTAGTGGAAAGATAAATGCTACTTGTAGGAAAATTAAATAAACCTTTGGAGAAAAGAGAAGCACCTGTGTGTGTATTAAGGGCTGACATGGAAAGCTAGTATTAAACAAAGAAGGAAAGGCTGAAAGGTGGAAGGAATATATAGAAGGGCTACACAAGGAAAACTAATTTCAAGACAGCATTATAGAAGAAAAAGAGGAAGCAGATGATAATGAGATAGTAAGAGGACTGTGATAGTAGACAATATTCCCTCAGAACTATTGAGATCCTTGGGAGAACCAACCATGACAAAAACTATTCTGCCTGGTGTGCAAGATATGTGAGACTGGTGTAATACCCTCAGAGTACAAGAAGAATGTAATAATTCTAATGAGAAAGAAGGCAGATGCTGACAGGTGTTAACCTTATCAGTCTATTAGTTTAGCAAACAATGGAAAATCCAAGATGGAATGCGACCGCATTATGAAAAGGATAGTTGCTACTCAGCAAGCTGAGAAGCTGAGTCGCAGACAGATACAACAAAAAGATTGTCTAGAAAAAAGCTGTCGGCCCGCAATAGACTACATACACACTCATGCAAAAGCAACTCACGCACACTTGACCAGTCTTGGGCTCCTGAGGCCAACCGGAGTTGCATTTATGTGAGTTTGTATGTTGTATATTTCCGATGAAGACCTTGTTGGCCGAAAGCTTACTATCAGACAGTCTTTTTGTTGTGCCTGCTGTGACTCAGAATCCCCAGTATATTGTGACTGGCAACTAGTAACTCATGTTTGCAAAATATTGACACAAATTATTTAGATTTAGAGGAACTTTTGATAATGTTGACTGGAAATACATTCTTTGAAACTCCAAATGTAGCAGGGATCAATTACAGGGAGCGAAAGGTTATATGTAGTTTGTAAAAAAAGAAGACAACAGTTATAAGTGTCAAAGAACATAGAAGAGTAGCATTAGGTGAGGTGGGAGTGAGACAGAGTTGTAACCTATCCCTGATTTATTCAGTCTGTACCTCTGTTATTTAATTGGATAGTGTTTGTCAATAATTGATTGTTTTTGTTGTTATATTAGACAATCAGTACATCTGTTAAGCAGTGAAGGAAACAGGTGAATTTGGAAAGGTAATTAGAGTTTAGGGAGAATAAATGAAAACTTAAGAGATATGACAGTGCCATTGTAATTCTGTCAGGTACGGTAAAAGACTTGGAAGAGCAGTTGAGCAAAATGGTTATTATCTTGAAAAGGTGAATTTCAACAAAAGTTAAAAAAAATTATGGCATTTAACTCAGGTAAGAGAGGCAATGCTGAGGGAATTAGATTAGGAAATGAAACACTATAAATAGTGAATTACTTTTTTTATTTGAGAAACAAAATAACTGATCATGACCTAGGCAGAGAAGGTATAAAATCCAGACTGACAAATAGCAAGAAAAGCATTTCTGAAGAATAATTTGTTAACATTAAATGTAAATTTAATGCAGGGAAGTCTTGTCTGAAGGTAGTGTAGCCTTGTGTAGTAGTGAAGAAGAGAACAGAAGGTTATGAAATGTGATGCTACAGAAGACTAGACGTGTACATTGAGTAACAAATAATGAGGTCTGTAATCAATCTGGTGAGAAAAGCAATTCATGGAATGATTTATCTAAAAGAAGGGATTGGTTGAGAGAACACATTCTAGGGTATGAAGTAACTGTCACTTTGGTAATAGAGGGACATGTAACAGTAACAATTGTAGAGGGAGTGCAAGACTTGAATATGGTAAACAGGTTGAGATGGATGTTGGGCATAGTAGCTACGGAGAGATGAAGATAGTTGTACAGAACAGACTAGCGTGGAGACCAGTCCTCAGACTGAAGACCACCACCACCACCACCACCACCACCACCACCACCACCACCACCACCACCGACAACAACAACAACAACAACAACAACAAAAAATTTCTGATGGCATAAGGTACCAGCAACATCAAGTTGCTTCTGCTGAATCCTGTCCTGAGCTGGAGGGTGTGACCCATATACAAGTTCAATGCATTTTCCATGGTGATTTTGTGATCAGAATGTGCGAAAATAACTCTAACTGAGATAATGACCATAAGTTTTCTGGTGCATGAAATCAGGCTCCTAGCATTGAAAGATTACAGAGAAATTCACTGAGTTCTGATGACTGCGGTGAGAGGGATGGTGCCATGGGGATCACAGATATTCCCTAAGATCTCTGGCAGCATGACATCACAGTCACATTATTTGACCAGTCACAGGTCATATAAGGCCATCACAGTAGCAGTTATGACAATCAATTGCTCCTGCAAAAAGACAAAGGTGATTATCATAGAAAGCTCAAGCTTTTACTCAAATTAAATACAGCAGGGAGACTGAGAATGTTTTATACAAAGATGTTGTCACGAGAAAATATGTTCTCATATCCAGCTAAGTACAGGGTGCAGCATGAGAACTTCCTTATTTTTTTTAAAAAAAAGTCATAAGTCCAATACCCTTAGAGACATCAATTTAATTTTTTTTCTTTACAAAGAGTAACATCTAAAGTTTTGTTCCATTATGTTTTGAAAATAATATCTTGAAGGTGGTCTCTGTTCTGCTCAAAGCATTTGGAGACTCGAAATCGGAAATTTCAGTCCACTTTTTTCAATAAATCTCTGTTGTTGACGGTGGCAATAGCAACACGAATATTGTTCTGTAGCCCAGCCAGGGTATGCGGGCAATTGGTATAAACCAAGGATTTCAGATAGTCCCATAAGAAAAAGTCATACCGCTAAATCTGGGGCTCATGCTGGTTACTGGAGATCATCCCTCAAAGAGATCAGATGTTCGGTGAAGTGTTCGCGCAACATGGCCATCGATGTTTGTGCCATGCAAGCTGTGGTGCCACCTTGTTGGAACTAGACATCATCCACATCCATTTCGTCAATTTCTGGAAGAAAAAACTGTTCAATCAACTGAACATAATGCTCAGAAGTGACTGTCACTGCCTTATCATTCTCTTTGAAAAACCATGGGCCAATAATGCCAACTTAAGTAGTGCACACCAAACAGTCACACGTTCTGTATGCAGGGGCTGCTCATGAAGCTCTTGGGGGTTCAAACCCCCCAATACCACATATTTTGTTTATTTACTCAGCCAGACAAATGAAAATGTGCCTCATCGCCGAAGAATACTAAGGTATCATGAGGCAGCTCATTGATTAAGGCTTTACACACATTGTTTTGTGAAACAGAATCACATGGATGAAGTATGTGCACCACTGACAGTTTATACGGATGAAATTTCAACTCCTTATGAAGAATTCGTCTTACCGTGTCTTCAGAAGTTGCAAGGGCATCTGCATGTTTGTGTGCAGATTGCTTGGCGGAATTCAAAATCGCCTCTCAATGTTTTCAGGTACTCTGGTGGTTCTTGAAGATCCTGGTTTCTTTTTCTGCACACTTCCAGTATCCATAAACATGTCTACACACATAATAATTGATTTCTCATAAGGAACACAACCTCCAGGCACAATGTTGAACTGTTTCCTGACTGCACACTGAGTTCTGATGACTGAACATCTATTCAAAGAGTAGTCCGCAACGACGAACACACGCTCCTCTCTTCCCCATTGCATGATCACTACTAAACTAACCTTAAACAAAATCAAGTCTCACATATTTTATTGCACTGAAACCCATGCAACAATGAGTAACAGCCGCCGTGAGCTGAGAGTTTCAAATAAGAAAGTCCATGCACCAAATCCTGTATATAGGGAAAAAAACCTTCTCACTAAGCAGCAGCAAAATACACACGAAAAAGACTGTTGTAATTGGCAAGCATTCAGAGTCAGTGGCTCCTTCTTCAGGCAGAAGGGTTGAAGGGGAAGGAAGAAGGGTGGAGGAAAAGATGTAGGGAGGTTTAGGAAAAGGGGTAGATTTTCGGAAAGTCGACCAGAACTGCAGGACAGGGGAGACTTTGCGTACAGGGCGAGAAGGAAAGACTGACTGTTGAGGACGGTCCAATAATTTTGTCAATAATTGATTGTTATACATACCCAGGTAGCTATTGTTGTGTAGTGTTCCTTGTCCCAGAATTATTTTCTGACAAATATGATCTTCTCCAATGAGTGTTGCATTTTACAAAAATGTTTTGTGTTGTTAGGCTACATTGTTCATTAGAAAAATGTCGCCGAAATGTTTCAAGTATATCTGGATAACAACATAAAAGATATAAGTCCGAACAAGATGTAGAAGTTATTTCATCTCTCTGGAGGAGAAAATGTTTATTTTTGAAAATGGCTGTTTTAATAGTCAAATTCTCACTTATTTTGGTTTGGAAAAGTGTCCTCTTTACTTATGACATGCAGTTTAAGAGGAGCCTCGAGGAGGTGTTTATGACAATTTCCTTGTTCCCTACCGAATTCCTTAGCAATTAATTTGTGTATTATTTGCCCCTTGCAAGTTATAGGTTTTGCGCATCTTCATTACAGTAATGCGATCTCTTTTGATGATCATGGTTGTTTTCTTTTGGTCACTCTTTGATGTGAATGCCATTAAAATAACTTAGGTACTTTAGTACATATTCGTTTATAATTTTTTGCTTATTCTGTACCATTTTACTTTGGCTATCTAGAAAATGTGTTAGCATATCAATATGTGTTATATTCTTTCCTGTTATGGTTTGTGGAATGAACCGTATATCAAATATAATCTTAACACACTTAATTTGTTACTGGTGCTCCACATTCGGTACCAATAAATTAATCTGCCAGGAGAGCACACATTGCTTATTGCAGCCTTTATTTTAAATGAATGATTTACAACAGGTTCTACAAGAGTTTTATATCTGAGTTTCTGTGATTGTTTTCTATGTGGCTGCACATCAGTTGTGTTTTGAACTTAATTCGTTCTGACCCAAAACGATGAGAGTACTGCTTAAATAGTAGTGCTGGTATACTTCTTAATGAATAAGCAATTATTAATGACTAAGATTGGGTTATTACAATACCTCAGTGTTTTTACTGCCAACAGGTTACACTTCTTCAGATATCAGTTCCATCAAGAACAGATGTGAAAGAATATCAAGATCTAAAAGAAGAGATGGACCAAATGGTGGGGCGCATAAATGGTCGTTTCACAACTTACAACTGGTCTCCGATTCGATACATTTATGGCCAAGTGGGGCAAGATGAGCTGGCTGCCTTCTATCGAGATGCTGCTGTCGCTCTTGTTACACCTCTTCGAGATGGTATGGTTGACTTTCAATTCCCTTGTTGATCTCAGATGAAATCAGACTGCCAGAAGCAGCTGAATATTTTAATTTCACTGACTTGGTATGCATATTGGGAATGATGCTCAGTGTACATTCTGGAAGTTGTATCCATTGCTTTTGTATCATTAAATGCCAAGATATAGTTTTCTGGTGTTGTGTTTTTCATGTATATGACAGCATAATCTGCAAACATCCTCACAGTACTTCTGATGTTTGTTGTACCTGTTGTGAATGATAATGGGCTTACAACACTCCCTTGGGACACAGTCTCAGCTACTTTGACACAATTAATCTCTATATTTTCAATAAAGTCTCTCTAATTGTAAAGTTGGTCTGGCAGTGCTCCAGCTCATATTTTATTCAGTAACTGATGGTGGGAACTGTGTCAAACATTGTCTGCCAGTCAAGGTGCATGGTATTACCTGGGAACTGCTATTTATTGCCACCTGGACAAGCAGGGGAATTGAATTTCACAAGACCACTGTTTCTGAATTTGTGTTGATTTTTATGGAGCAGAGTTTCAATTTTCAAGAAGATCATAATGTACAAACATAAAATGTGTTCCTTAATTTTACCGTAGACTGATGCTAGCCATATAGGCCTATAACTATATACATGTTCTTGAGAAGGCTTCTTCAAAACACGAATAACCTGTGCGATGGTAGGCAATGAAAACCTCTTAACTCTACCTAGCTGTGAAAACTCATAATTCCAGTAACCAGTAATTCCATAATCAAGGAGAGATATGAAAGTGGACGGATTTCACTAATCTGTCAATAACTAGCCTTCTACTGTACAGTTAACACATGTAGCATCATTCTGTACTACTTTATTTTATAAGAAACCACTTTTGTTTCACTTGAAGAATTTAACAAAATGGAGTTATGAGAATTTCATTGCCTACCATTGCTGTGTCTTTTCAAGGCTTAGTTTGTTTCGTTGCTCCAACAGTCTGAGATAAACTGATGCTAGGAGGAGTAAAATTCTATCACCTGGTCTGTATACACTGGCAGTGATGTATTTTGTGTTTGTGCCATGAAACCTTCACTAAGCACACACAACCTCCCTGGCCCTCAGTGTTATTGTTGCTGTAACCTGATGAGTCTTTGCTAACTTTGATAATGAACAGTCGTGAATAAAAGTATGTTTTTATATTTAAAAGCTGCATAACATAATTTTTGTGTGGCTTATCTACCTAACCCATGTAATTTGTAGTCCCACATTTACCATTATGTTTTCTAGTTGTTCAGTTTTGAATGTAGCTTCTTTCAAATTATTTTCCAGTAGTGCAAGAATGTCTGCAAATACGAGGCAGTAAAGTTTTCTATTTGCACCAATCTTGATGTTTCACCAGAATTTCATTCTCTCAGGACTGGGTGAAGTGTGGAATTAAGCGAAAGAGGTTGGGGTCCATCCCCCTGTCAAAGACCGGTTGAGAATGCAAATTGTTCCAACAATTCATCTTTAAATGAAACTCTTGATTTAGTTTTCTTGAATGAAATTTTAGTTACATTGATAAGTTTTTATGTTTCAAGCTGTTTGATGTTTCATATTCATCTTATGATTGCCAAGCTTTTTCTGAATACTTGTGTGAATAACTTTGGATAAAAGTTATTCACACAAGTAGGGATGTTATTCAAATGTGACCTTTAACCCCTTTTTTTGTGCAGTGAATGAATTATATCTGTGTTCGATTCCTCAGGCATTAGGTTTGTTTGATTTGCCATTTGCAATGGTCATTCCATTGGTCATGTTACTTCCTGCTTTTAATATGAGCAATTCCTCCAGCTATAGCTTTCAATTTATCATCATTCCCAGTTTGTCAGTTGTGTGTGTATTGGGTATATCCATTGTATAGTTTTGAGTGTATGTTCATTACTCCTTTTCCTGTGTGTGTGTGTGTGTGTGTGTGTGTGTGTGTGTGTGTGTGTCATAAGAGTATTAGAAGATAAAAGGTGTAACTGCACGTGCTCCCATACATGTTACAGTGAAACTAAGGCTATTCAGATATAAATAATGAAAGGAGGGAAGGTAACAACTCACCATATATGGGCATGACCTGAAATTTAGCAACATTTCAAATCTTGTTTATGTGATTGTCAACTGTCCTGTTCTTCAACTACACTGATTAGCCAGAACATTATGACCACCAACTTCAGTTGGAAGGACCACATAGATAATATTGTCGGGAAGGCGAGCCAAAGGTTGCGTTTCATTGGCAGGACACTTAGAAGATGCAACAAGTCCACTAAAGAGACAGCTTACACTACACTCGTTCGTCCTCTGTTAGAATATTGCTGCGCGGTGTGGGATCCTTACCAGGTGGGATTGACGGAGGACATCGAGAGGGTGCAAAGAAGGGCAGCTCGTTTTGTATTATCGCGTTATAGAGGAGAGAGTGTGGCAGATATGATACACGAGTTGGGATGGAAGTCATTACAGCATAGACGTTTTTCGTCGCGGCGAGAGCTTTTTACGAAATTTCAGTCACCAACTTTCTCTTCCGAATGCGAAAATATTTTGTTGAGCCCAACCTACATAGGTAGGAATGATCATCAAAATAAAATAAGAGAAATCAGAGCTCGAACAGAAAGGTTTAGGTGTTCGTTTTTCCCGCTCGCTGTTCGGGAGTGGAATAGTAGAGAGATAGTATGATTGTGGTTCGATGAACCCTCTGCCAAGCACTTAAATGTGAATTGCAGAGTAGTCATGTAGATGTAGATGTAGATGTACTTAATAGCTGGTATGTCCGTCCACTTTTGGCATGGATAACAGTAGCGACACGTCGTGGCATTAAAGCAGTGAGGCCATGGTAGGCCACTGGAGGGAGTTGGCACCAAATCTGCACACACAAATCAACTAATTCCTGTAAATTCCAGGGAGAGGGACAATGAACTCTGATGCCATGTTCAGTTACGCCCCCAATGTATTTGACTGGGTTCACATTTGGCAAGTTGGGGAGGGGGAGGGGGGGCAGCACATCAATTGGAACTGCGTTTCTCAAACCACTCCATCACACTCCTGACCTTATGACATGGTGCATTATCTTGAAAAATGCAACATGATAGTCATGAAAGAATGTATGTGATCTGCAACCAGTGTACAATACTCCTTGACCACCGTGGTGCTTTGCACAATCCCCACTATACCCATGGATGCCCATGTGTATGTTCCCTAGAGTATGAGGGAGCCACTGACAGCTTGTCTCCGTCCTGCAGTACTGGTGTCAAGGAGGCGACAGACTCACGCCCTCCCATTGGCATGATGAAGAAAGTATTGGGATTTGTCAGACATTGTAATGCTCTGTCACTATGCCAATGTCCATTGCCAATGGTCACGTGCCCATTTCATTTGTAGTTGTTGATGTTGTGGAGTTAACGTTGGCACATGCGTAAGTCGTCACCTGTGAAGGCCCATCATTAGGATTGTTTGGTGCTCTGTGTGTTCAGACACACTTCAGCATTAAAGTCTGATGTTAGTTCCCACACAATTCACCACCTGTCCAGCCTAAGGCATCCAAATTCTGCAGTGAAGGGTGGCTAGACAACCCTCTGATGTCTGGATGTAGTTTCACCTTGATTTCGCCATGGGTTGAAGACACTCACCACAGCACTCCTGGAACACTCGACAAGTCGTGCAGTTTCCAAAGTGCTCCATGCTGAGCCTCGAGGCCATCACAATGTGCCCTCGGCCAAACTCATATATAGTGTGCCTCCCCATACCAAAATTCATTCTTCACCAGGTGACACTGCTATCGCCTGGATGGGTTTGTATTGATAGGTTGGTCATCATAATGTTCCGGCTGATCAGTGTGTACAGTGAGTTGTTACCTTCACTCATTCCATTTTTTGCATTCATACAGTGTTATTTATGTTGTCATGTGGTTCACATATGGTCTACAAACTCATATCCCTCCTTCATTTTGCCAGTTTAAGACACTGAAGACTTCCTTGAGATACATTTGAAGAAAGAATTCAACATTTCATCTTTTATTTTTCCATTTTTTATTTTAACTCCTCTTTCGTACCCGAGTGTCTTGGAACCAATTTTCATGCCACTGACAGCCCTAAAACAAACTAAAAATCTCTTGAGGTTGAGGTATAGGTCTTGTGATTATATATATTTTGCTACAGAAGTTATTCGAGCTGGTAGCCGATTCATTTCATTTAACATCTGCAATATAAAGATTTGTTCTTTGTTTGTAGGCTAGTGTGGATACTTGTTCCTTAACAAGTTTTCTGAAATTGTCTGCATATCAAAGGCATTCTGCACTATCTTCAATTATTCTTGTACATACTTGTTTTTCTAGAGCTTGGACAACTGTTCAGACTAGAGCCATACTTTCTCTGCATGTTCACAGCCCGAACCAAATGATTCTAACTCCTCTCTGAGAAATGGGCTAACCTCATCCTTCTCCATTTTATTGAACATCTGGAATTTGTTGTGTACTTTTCTAGGTGTTTGTACCTTGCTCCCTGTTGTTGCTAGAACTTGATTATGATCACTGATTCCAGTCTGGATGTGAACACCATCAGAGAAATGATTATATAGGCTGAGACATTTGTTCCGACCACTTTACAGACAAACTTTTATTTGTTTTCTAGGAATTTTCCTCTTGTTCTCTACTTGTGAAGTAGCACGTTTCCCACTGCTGCTGAAATTGTCAGTGTGTATATGTTGCAGCTGGCTTCTGAGTATTGCTGACAGATGTTGCAGCTCCTGTCAAATAACAATTAACATATTCTACATCGTGGACGATCTCCCTACTATAGATCTGTTGGGACAATCGTTTGCTCCTCAGGGCCTTTTTAAGGGGACCAAAACTGGCGCAATCACAGGGAAAGAGGCCCGGATTGTATGGAGGGTGGCTGAGAACCTGCCATTTGAATTCCTGCAGGAGTGCCGTGACTGTGCTGGCTGTATGAGGCTTTGCATTTCGTAAAGCAGAATGACCCCACGGGTGAGACTGCCTGGTCATTTTGATTTGATCACTTGGCAAAGGATGGTCAAGGTTTGTGAGTAATGCTGTGCATTCACTGTTGTCCCATGCTGCAGGAAGTGAATCAGAAGGGGGCCATATTGGTCAAAGAACAACATCAGTACAACCTTTCATGCACTCGTGTGGATGACAATGTTGGCTTGTTTCTTTTTGAGCGCCTCTTATATAATGTAATCTAATTAAATTTCCAGTGGATCAAGATGTTACGGTGCAGAAAAATGTCTGTAGGCAACAGTGGCCATAGAAACTATCTTTGCACTGGTGAGTGAGAAAGTTGTGTTTGCCTGCATTTATTTTAGCATTGCTGTTACTCTTTCTCCTCAGTGAAAGAAGCCTGTGAACATCCATAATATCCTTTTTATAGGCTCAGTACCCTCGGTTAATGTAATCTAATGTGAATCCAACAAATGTATTAGACAAATTGCAGATGTGCACAAAATTAACTTTTAATATTCTTCGTGGTTTATGATTGTTGTACGTATTTATGTATCATAATTATGATATTCTTTGCATTCTTTACCATTTATTTTTTAATACTCAAGGATTCTACTGGAAGAAAAGTTATGCAATGAAGTGGGAGGTTGTGTGACATTGTTGAAGTTTAACGTGTAATGAGCTTCTGCCATTTTAAAATTTCCATCTAATGTGACCTAATTAAATATTATTTCATTCCAGGAATGAACCTTGTCGCCAAGGAGTTTGTTGCTTGTCAGATTAATGAGCCTCCAGGAGTTCTAATAGTTTCACCATTTGCTGGAGCAGGTGAGATGATGCATGAGGCCCTGATCTGTAATCCATATGAGGTACACATGGCTGCTGAAATAATTCACAGGTTAGCAGCGTGATGTTCAATACTACTACTTCTAAAATATTAGGTGTTTGTTTTTTTTATTTGTTAATGTGTAACAACAAGTTCAATGACGGTTGCAGATGCATTATTCATTATGTAGAAAGTGCATGTACAAATTGTTATAAGGAGTAAAACAGTACTGTACTTTTGATTTACTGTATCTAGTTATGTTCAGTATGGTAGTAACAACATGGAACTTCCCCAATTGCACAAGTTAAGGAACAGATGGATTGTTTCAAACCAAAGGGTTGTTAACCAGATGTCCCACACACCAAAAGTGAGCCTGCTTCAGAAATTTGTTGTAGAATGGATAACATTGCAGAAAGCAGTGTCTTATATTTTGCAACATATCAGTGCTAAATAGTGATACATTAAAGTCTTACTTTGGCTTGAACATGTCTGTGTTGTCATTACTGCTGTGACAGTTTCAACTGTGAGTGTATCGCTTGCCAGCTCTGTCAGATCACAATATGGAGTCTGTTGCTGATGTGAAAATTCAGAATGGAACTGTGCCTCATGTAATTCATGAAACATTTGGTTATGACAAAGTTTGTGGAAGTGTGCATCTAGCCATCTCTCAAAGAACTAGGAAGTGCCGAAAGTGGATGCTAGCTTGACACATCAGTGCAGCACTCCAACAACTCTTTTATTTGTGTCAAAATAAATTTGCTGAATGGGAATGACTTAACATCAGCTGCATTAAGTACAGATATCCTACCTATTGGTGACATGGGAAAATTTGTGCCAGTCTGGGACACGAAGCTGGATTTCCTGCTTATCAATAGCAGTCACCTTACCATTAGGTTGCCCATGCATGCTTCATGGACCAACCCAGTCTTCAGTATGTCATACTGTTGACATCCCTATATCATTGTCTACTAGATTCGTCAGTGACTGCTCACAGCCCAACCTTGTATCCCTGCACCAATGAGAAGAAGACAGTGGGGAATTGAGACCTATGAAGTTATCATTTTGCACCCTCCTCAGCGTGTAATGTTTACACTCATATCAATTGACAGCCATTCAAAATTAGATCAAAATAAATTCACTGAGTATGAATAACTTGGCATCAGCTGTGCTAGGTGTAGATGTCCTACCTATTGAACAATGGAAAATTCAGGATGGAATAATGACAATATTATTGCCTGTGCCATATGGATCCTTCCTACCAACACCAGCTTTTCTGAATTGCGCAGGTGGGCACTTTCCGTACAATTCATCCTATGTTCCCATAACCCTCCTGGTGTCAACCTTTGTCAGTTGCTGTACACCCATTCAGCCCCTTCCTTATCCCCATTCCAGCACTACACAGCTTTCATTCCACAACCACACCCAGTCTTTTTATTTCACTCCTTTTCTGCTACTCCAACCCTCCCCCCTCCCCCCCTCTCTCCAGCCCTCAGTCTATCCTGCAGCACTTCATTGTCCACCACCCCCACCGTACTATCCCTTTCGTTCCCTGCTCCAGCCTCCCACCCAGTCACCACTCCCATCATGCACTGGTGCTGCTGCTTGCAGTGTGGTTTCAGTTGCCTGCCACTGTAGTCATGTGTGTGAGTTGCATTTGCATGTGTGACAGTGCTATAATTGTGACAGTCTTTTTGTTGTCCCTATCTGTGACTCAGCATCTCCACTATATGGTGATACCAGCTCTCCTTCTTATAATATTGTTATATTATGAGAAGGATAGATTGCTACTCACCATATAGTGGAGATGTGGAGTCACAGACAAGCACACCATGGTGGAAGATAAAAATAATTTTGATTGAAAGCTCACTTGTTTAGCAATCTGTTTAGTTGTGCTTGTCTGCAACTCAACATGTTCACTATATGGTGAGTAGCAGTCTAAGCTTTTCATAATATTGTCCCATCTATTGCTGACATGTGAGACTTTGTGCCAGACAGAGGCTTGAAACCAGATTTCCTGTTTATTGGGTGTAGTCTACTTACCAATATATTATTTGTGCACACTTCACAAACTGACCCAAACATCCATATGCCCCACTGTATGCATCACTTTATACACTGTATCTTATAGAGTCATTAGTGAATGCTCATAGCTTAACCCTTTATTCCTGCACCAGTAAGAAAAAGGCTATGAGGCATCAAGACTTATAAATTTATCATGTAGTGCCTGCCTCTACATGTAATATTTACATTGATGATGATGGACATGGGTTTTCTTTCAACTACTGGGCATGGCTTTTTGTTCGAGAGACTATGATAGATAATAGTTAGTTAATAGTAGTTAATCAGCCACAAATCAAGTATAGAATCTCAAAGGGATTACATCAGACCCTGGAGCTTTGTTCAATTTTAATGATGTCAGCCATTTTTCAACACCACAGACACCAATACTTACTGAATGAGGATTAAATTAGGGCAGTTATCGTTGATTTTCCTTTGTAAAGTAACATTTGGAAACAGTTTTGAGCATTTCACCTTTTACTTTGCTACTCTCAACTTCAATTCCTGTCTCATTCACCAGGGACTGGGCAATTAACTTTGTTGCCACTAACAGCCCTTACATACAATCAGAATTTCTTTGGGTTTTGTGGAAGATCATTTGATAATATCCTGCTATGGTAGTCATTGAAGACCTCGTGACTGCCAAACCCGTTTCATTCAACATCTCTCTATTTACTGTTCTACACTTTGTTCTAAACCTATTATGCAGCAGTCTCTTATTCTTTTGAAGTTTTTTTTACAGTTACTGTATACTGTGGATTCTACTGGGTACATATCTATCCAGTGTATGATCAACTACTCTTTCAAAATTTTAGCCATAGTTCCTCTACATGCTCCTACCCTATGTAAAAGTTTTAAGTTCCTCATTGAGATATGACACTACTGATTTTCTCTAGTTTACTGAACATATATATCCTCCTGCTTGTTTTAGTTGTCCTTTTTGCTGTGGTAATCACTGCTGCCACAACCACATCAGTGTCACTGATATCTGTTTCGATGTTGACACCCTCAAAGAAGTCAAGTCTCTTTATTGACGTTAGATCCAATATATTTCCATCAAGATTGGATTTTGAACTATAAGCTCTTGACAGTTCTCAGAGAAGGCATTTAGTAATGTTTCAAAGGAAATCTTATCGTGCCAACCAGTAGCAAAGTGTAGCTTTCCGAATTGATTGCTGGAAGCTTAAAGTCTCCTCCAGTGATTACAGTATGATTCAGAAACTTACTTGCGAGCTAACTGAAGTTTTCTCTAAAGTTTTCTATTATATCTGGAGATAAGTCTGTTGGACAATTGTAAGATTCAATTGCCATTTTATGCCCATCCCTGATACTGAGTGTTGTGTACATAGTTCCGCGTAGTCAGTGCATACACAACTTTCCCAGTAGAGCACACCCCGCTAAGCACAACAGCGCAGGAGCAGCGCACGTCCTTCTCCACACTATGAGATGGCGTTGTCTTAGGGACGATCCATGTATTAATATGTAACGCAGCCAATGAGATTGCTGTTAACGTAGAACCTTTTCTCCTCGCGGATCACACTCGCGAAGTGATACCTGAACGCTCGAAGTATTATAACGAGTGTACAGACCTCTGATTAGTCAGTCTGCCTTAGTCTGCATTTATGTGCACCTGTCTGTACCAGTCTACATTAGTCTGTACCAGTCTATAGTCAAGTTTCAGTCTGCGCCTAATAAGATTATCATATTCCTGTACATAGCCATGAAGATAAATGTATAGACACTTTGTCAAGTATCAGAGATATGTGAGAATAAGATTAACATACCAAGACCAAAGGAACTTCAGATTGTCAATTGTAAATAGCATCCAGAATCAAGATAAGTTATTTATATGGTTGTTATTATTTTAATAAATGTGTGTGAAAATTAATCAAGTTCTGTTTAAAGTTGGTCACTGTCGATCTGCTACTCTAAGTGTGCAAATGGCATTTGTATCATCTGACCTAATGGCAGAAGATAAACATGCCACAATAAGACCACGAGACATATTGCTGACACTCGCCTACTTCGTTAGAGCGACAAGTCAAATAATATGATGGTGTATCTAGCGAAGGTCTTACAGTATGCACACCACACTGAGTCTTGTCCAAACAATCTCACATGCACCTTCAATTTCTGTCTTGATGGATATGAGTTTCTTGGTTACTGCAACAAATACACCACCTCCATTTCCCATTAGTCTATTCTTTTGATATACATCTAAATTTTCCCAAGAAATCTCACTGCTATCATTTTAACTCGCTTTCTCTACCTAGCATTATGTGAGCTTCACTGCTTTTCATGAACTTTTTGATGAATACTTCAGCAGTTAAGCACTAGGATTTCACTACTTTCACCTGTAGAAGGCATTCCTTTTGATCTTAGATAGGTACTTTTGGGTTTCTTACAGAATCATTTATCTAGATTGGAAGTGATCAAGAACATGAGAGTCAGCTACCTGGGTAGCAGCCTCTGACGTGTATTGCACACCTGACCCACTTAAGGAATGCTACAGTTCTCAAACCTACGGCAGAAGTTCAGGAAGTTGTAGCTAGCACGTCACAGAACCTTTCAAATCTCAGGTTCAGTCCTTCCATTGTGTTATGACGCACCCCGTTAAGAGCAGGGTATGTCAGGAAGTCAGCCCAGAAAGCCCTATTATGTTCCATGCAGATACCTTAAGGGCAATCCGAACACGCCAATAGTTGTAACACCTAATTCCGCATGTTCAACTTTGATCGTGCTGACGTTGCCATCAGCTTGGCGGAAACAGAATCCCTGTTTGGTTGTGTTCAAAATGCTCTCTCACACAGCGTCATTGATCATTTTAACGTAAACGGCATTGCTGAAAATCGATAGGTGGATATCCCGAAGTTCCAATGGCGTGATCGTCGCCTCCTTGCGGTCGTACATACTCCGGGCGAAAGCTGAAACGTGATGTCGATTACCTGAGTTTATTTCTAATGATCTCAGACAGCGAAGCTCGCGTGCAGGCTAAGTCGCAATGTAAACAAACACCAGCTTACATGCTCCGCAGGAGGAAGTACAGCACGTCAACTCCGGGCAGCCGCTGAGGCCAAAGTGACCGCTAGTCAGCGGGTGCATGTATATCTAACAAACAAAAAGTGGAGATTCAGCTGATTTTCTCGTGGATAAAAGTTCATGTGGTACAAAAATCAATTTCCATCACTACGTCCAATCTCCGCATTAGAAAACAACAAAACATAGACGTAATTAGAAAATGTTCTTTAAACTCACCAAACTGCAGTCACAGGTAAGACTGTGGATGCCGTTGGAGGTGTCACATTGCTGTTAATGACACTGTGAAGTCCTCTCCTGGTTTGTCAATCACTTCTCTGCTTACTGTTGTATTGATGTCATCCAGAAATCAACCAAAGAGCAGTGATCGGTGCTGGGAACAATGCTGTAGATTGTGAGCTTCATTGAAACTCTGTGCACAAAGCTGGTCTCCTCAACTTTCTCTGTTAATCACTGGAATAATCCAAATATGACCCCAGAGCCCAGATGACAGGTGTCATTTGATCCAATGAGCACCACAATCTGCAGTTGGCTGCACCCTGTTCCCCCAATGGCTGCTGGACTAATCTCATCAACATGTCAAATAAAGTAAAGCCCCCGGGTATACACACTAAGTGTACATGATGTCCTGTTGTGTCCCTTGCTGCCATTTCCCTAAGGGGTACTATCATTCACTGTACATTTCAATTGCCAATTTTGTGTTAGGAGAAGAGCCAACACCGTGTTACAAATGGAGGCCGAAATGCACCCGTTTTAGCTCAAGCAGGCTAGCGTGAGGAGGGAAGAACTATAGTGACATGAGGTCTGGAACATGACAAGGAATGAGAATTCAGGAAGCGGACGAAATTAGTTCGATACTTCAATCCATTAATGATGAACGTCGCTCTTGATGGTACATGATTCACAATATTATCAGTTCAGAATACATTCTTGAAGATATTGCTTATACTAACTGAATATTTCACCCTGCTAGGTCGTAGCAAATGATGTAGCTGAAGGCTATGCTAAACTGTCGTCTCTGCAAATGAGAGCGTATGTTCACAGTGAACCATCGCTAGCAAAGTCGGCTGTACAACTGGGCAAGTGCTAGGGAGTCCCTCTAGACTAGACCTGCCGTGTGGCGGCGCTCGGTCTGCAAGCACTGATAGTGGCGACACACGGGTCCAACGTATACTAACGGTCTGTGGTCGATTTAAAGGCTACCACCTAGCAAGTGTGGTGTCTGGCGGTGACACCACAGCCAATGATTTTGCATTTGACTCATTTTGACACTGGACAAAGCAGGTTTCCCCAAAACAGATGAAGTGAGTCCCACTGGCTCAATTTCAGTTTCAATGAAAGACAGCACCACAAACTTGTTGATTGGGGGATGAGTATAACACCTTGAGTCCTCCATGGCCTCCATACACCCTGTACAGGATGCCTAGCTTTACCATTGAAATGCCACTTATAGGCAAGTGGATGAGTAATGACAGATTCCTTACTTTCTTCAGAGGAGGCAGGATCCACAGGAGAGGGTAGTACTTGAAGTAAATTTGGTACCAGTACCACAGATATGACTCTTGGGAGCTTTTCCAACACACTGATTTGCAGCAGCTGCTAATCTTTTGGCAGTAGTCAGGGCAATTTCGAGCCACTCACAATTGTCAGCCAACTCACTCTGTGTTCAAGAACAGTATTAACAGTGGGCTGCATTTTGGCTGGTGCAGTGTATTACAGCACAGCAAACAAGTAACTTTAAACTGAGTGTGCTAATTTTCTTTTAATGAGTTGAGTTAAAAAATGCTGAAACTTGTCTGGAAATCAGGGAATTTTACTTGGGGAAGCTTGTTGCAACCCTGATGGCACTATTGAATGTTCGATATTTCATGGCATGTCACAGTGCAAACAGTTATTAATACAACTGATGAAAGATTTTGCAGAAACAATGTGAACAGTCGAATATGTGAATCTAGAATTTCAAATCGACACACAAATGTTGCAGACAGGGTCGCACACAAAAGAAAACTACGAAGTGGAATGTTGCCTGTGAATGAATATGCAAATTGCAATGATTTTTTTCTTAGCTGTTTCTACACTGGTGTACCAAAGGAGATCACTGCAGCCTGAGTTTATCTCAGTCAAAATTGCAAAAATGTGCAGCACCAACAAAGTATGTCTTCTGCCTGTTGCACTAACAGTTGCCATAATCACATAAAGATTGGTAGTCAGCTATTTAAATGTTTTTGAAACATGCAATGGGTTATGCAACTGCATAATGCATTTAGCAGGTTTTTCAAGACAATGGCTAACCATTTTGTTTGTCTGTTGTCTTGGAAAACCTGTTTTTTATGTCAGGGATTTGGAAAGGATAGTGATACCAAACTACCTAAAAATTTATTATTATTATTATTATTATTATTATTATTATTATTATTATTATTTTAACAAAGATTTCCTATTAGCTTAACATCCATCTATAGTTCAACTGCTATCAGTTCACAAGTACTGGTTGAAAAATTAAACAATACAGTAACATCAAAATACGATGAAGTCAAACCTAATGACTTCAGGAGTTTATTCAACATGCACTTTGAAGAAATTCAAATAAATCAATATATTCTTTTGTATCCTAGAAAGAGAAGAAAAAACTTCTTATCATGTTAACCAGTAACATTCAGCAGTGTAATAAAGTCCAAGTTCACATGTAGTAAATCCTGGTTTACATGAAATTCACTTCATCCTCTTCCATTATATCAGAATTGCTCCAACTGGCATTGTATCCAAAGTCAGCTATGCAGCCTTCTTTCATAGCAACTTTAGAAGCAAAGAGGATTTTGTGGACCTGCTAATTCTTGTTTGTATCCCAGTTTTCATCATTCCCCAGCTTTGGTGCCTTCACTTGATCACTTTTCTTCAACACCTGCAGTGCAGCAGTTCTTCCTGACATTTTTCCTGTGTTACACTGGCTTCTAGGTTCACTTATGTCAGTGTTATAAGAGGGATCACCTAGAACTAAAGTCACCTTCTTGTTCATGCTACATCTGATTGCAATTTTTTTATTTACTTCTGGAATTTGAAATGTTACTGTCCTAGCTGTTTGAGGATACCATCAGAGTAGGATTTCCAGTTTCTGAATGCATATCTTTGTCCCTAGTGGTTTGCCTTAGCATGCCTTTCTATCAGCTTTGTGTACTCTTCTGGGCTGTCAGTCACATTCCTGTGCCTGATGCACATAGTGCACTTTGCAACACAGTGCATTCCCCCCTCCCCTCTCAGAAGACTTGCAGCACATTTTGAAATGCAGATTATAACAAAATCTGTTGGTCATAAAATAAAGAAGGATGTGGGATGAAAACCCTGAAATTTAACTTTCTGTCATATAGCAGGTTGCTACCCAGGCATGACTCATAACTCACCCTCACAGTGGACTTTCTACAAAATAGTGAAAGCAACGAAGCATATGAGTGTGGGATTTGTGTCTGCGTCGAGATGCCATGATTGGCCACATTTGAACTCTTCCGTCAGGATGGTGAACTTGGAGTTGGGGTGGCTGCTTAGGATGGATGTAGGGTCCCATATTGGTTTGATTCCTATAGATGCTATCGATATGTGGGACTACACTAGGCATGGCCTTCACCTCAATAGGAAAGGGAAGGGAAAACTGTCTGAGTTGATTGCAGAAAACTTAAGGGAGGGACACTGCCACAAGTGGTAAAATACCAGTGGTCACAGGTGTCAGAGGGATGCCTTTTTTAGGATAGGGAAGGGGGAAAGAAAATGTATTTTAAGAGAGATTGGAAGACACACTCAGATTGAGAAAACAGATGAACAGGGGTCAGATTTTAGCATACAGCCTCCATTTAAACAATATTTAACAGAAAGGAATCAGAAACTGCTAGTTCATCTTCGCCAAAGCAGTTATAATCCCATTAGTATGCAGTATCAGTTATCTTTATTACACCATAACATTCCGGGACTCAGAAATAAAATTGGTGAACTACTCATTTGTATCGATGAAATGAATTCATCTAACCAAATTGACATAATCTGCCTCTCTGAACATCAAGTGACCACTGGTATAGATATGTTGGACATTTCAGGATTTAAGCTAGCTTCCTACTTCTGCAGAGTAGCTATGGATGGAGGAGGAGTTGCCACATTTATTAAAAACTGCCATAAACTCAAGAACATTGACATTAATAAATTCTGTTTAGAGCAGCATCTAGAAGCATGTGCAACAGAAGTAGAGTTCCATAACAGATCCTTTATAATAGTAACTGCAGGAAATTATAATCTAATCATCTAGAAGCTCTTTTGGGTTATGTAACAGGAAGAAACAAAGAACTTTTGATTGCTGGTGACTTTAATACAGATTTTCTAATGCACTCTTCCAGTAAACATTTACTGCAGTTAGTAATGTCTTTCAATCTAACTCACACTGTAAACTTTCCAACTAGGATCACTAAATCCTCAAGGACAGCCATTGATAACATTTTATAGACAAATCAAAGGAACAAAATCATATCATAAAACCTGTAATAAATGGACTATCAGATCATGACATGCAGTTCCTTGTTTTAGTTGTAAATTCTAAGCAGATTATCAATAGTGCGTAATCTGAGTACAGGAGAGTAGTCAATCAACCAAAAATTGAGTGTTTTAGAAAACTGCTCAAAGATATGAATTGGAAAGATGTTTATAGTCCATAACATGAATGAAAAATATAACACATTCACGAACAATGTTAGTACCATGTTTGAAAACTGTTTTCCTCTAAAAGTTTACTCAAGTTAAACAGAAGTCTGTAATAAAACCATGGATTTACACAAGGAATAAAGATTTCCTGCAAGACAAGAAGGAAAATGTATCTGTCAACCAAGAATAGCTCCAATGCTGATGATTTAGCCAAATATAAGGAACACTGTAAAATATTATAAAAACTAATTCAGACATCTAAACAAATGCACTAAGAGAAGAAGATAGCAATGTCAGGGAACAAAATAAAAACAATATGGGATATAGTGAAAGACGAGACTGGTTGAGCCAGAAAGGAACAGGAGCAAGTAGCATTAAGGGTAGATGACACATTAGTAACCGATGGGCATAGTGTGGCAAATCTATTTAACAAATACTTAATATCTGTTATTGAGAGAATGGGATTGTCAGGATCAGTAAATAATGCCTTGAATATCTGAAACTAGCCTTTACAAATAGTTTCAGGTCCATGAATATGTCACTCACTTCACCAAAAGAAATAATTTCCATAGCAAAATCTTTAAAAACAAAGCCTTCTAGTGGTTACTATGAAATATCAACGAAGTTAATTAAGGCATGTTCTCATCAGTTACACTGCCAGAAGCAGAGTTCGTTTTGTTTGCAGATGACACAAGTATTGCAATAAATAGTATGTTGAGTGTAGTTCTAGAAAGGTCTGCTAATGATATTTTCATGGATATTAATAAATGGTTTAAAGCCAACTCACTAACATTAAACTTCGAAAATACTCACTATATGCAATTCAGAACCTGTAAAAGGTTTCCACCCAGCATATGTATAAAGTATGAAGAAGAGCAGATAGAAGAGGTTGACAGTCTTAAATTCCTGGGATTACAACTTGACAATAAATTCAGTTGGGAGGAGCACACCACAGAACTGCAGAAACGCCTTAAAAAATCTCTGTTTGCAATTCGAGTGTTAGCAGACATAGCTTGCGTACTTTGCCTACTTTCATTCCGTTATGTCATATGGTATAATATTTTGGGGTAACTCTTCAAGTCAAACAAAAGTTTTTAGAGACCAAAAGCTTGTAATACGTATTATTTGTGGAGTAAATTCATGGATGTCCTGTAGAAGCCTCTTCAAAGAACAAGAACAAGAACAAGAACTACTAACTACTGCCTCTCAGTATATTTACTCCTTAATGAAATTTGTCCTAAATAATATATATCTTTTTCCAACGAACAGCTCAGTTCATACATACAATACCAGGAACAAAAATATCTGCACAAGGACTTAAAAGCACTTACTTTAGTTCAAAAAGGGGTCCACTACTCAGAAACACTCATCTTCAATAATCTACCAGCAAACATAAAAAATTTAGCTACAAATAAAGATCAGTTTAAAAGGAGGCTGAAAGACTTATTAGTGGTCAATTTTTACTCCATCGACGATTTTTTTAAATAGAAACAAATGATAATAGAAAGAAACTTCCACATGGGAAAAATATATTAAAAACAAAGATTCCAAGACTTACCAAGCGGGAAAGCGCTGGCAGACAGGCACACACACACATATCCCAGGACAGGTGTACACTCGCGCACACACACACACACACACACACACACACACACACACACACGCACACACACACACACACACACACACACATCCATCCGCACATGTCTGTGTGTGTGTGTGTGTGTGTGTGTGTGTGTGTGCGCGAGTGTACACCTGTCCTTTTTTTTCCCCTAAGGGAAGTCTTTCCGCTCCCGGGATTGGAATGACTCCTTACCCTCTCCCTTAAAACCCACATCCTTTCGTCTTTCCCTCTCCTTCCTGAAGAAGCAACCATCGGTTGCGAAAGCTAGTAATTCTGTGTGTGTGTTTGTGTGTTTTGTTCATGTGCCTGTCTGCCGGCGCTTTCCCGCTTGGTAAATTTCAGCTTAAAAAAACAAGACATGTTCCACATCCGCAAGGAGCTCCTCAGTGCGGATCTATGGACCAAAAAACTAATCTAATCTAATCTAATCATCACCCTGGAAACAATCCCCAATGCTGTGACAAAATTATTTCTCTGAAATACCCTCTCCTCCAGGACTGCTGGTCCCATAAGGTTTATGGAGGAGCTTGAGTGAAATTTGGAAAGTAACAGAAGAGTTGGTAAGATCCTGGATTTAAGTCCCAGTCTGGCACACAGTTTTAATCTTGCAGGAAGTTTCAGATCAGCTGATACTACACTGCAGAGTGAAATATTCGTTCCAGACCCATAGTGTTCTTTTTAATCTAATGAGTTATTTCCGTCACACAAAATTTTTGGTGAGTAGAACAATGACTGCAATAGGCATATAACTTTTGCAGATTTCAAGTTTTGTGCTCATATACTTCTATCTTTTTCATTCATGTTTATATATTTATACTACTTCTTTTTCATTGGTCTCCTCTGCCCTTGAAAGAAATTGATCTTTCTTTTTATATGTTATTGATTTTCCTATTCTGTATACTGAATCTGTCTTCTTATAAAAGAGCGGGTTTATAAAATGAGGATGTTAATAATTCAGTGTAGTCTCTCTCTCCACTGTCACTGACTCTGACTCTTCCTTTTTAAAGATAATGGCTTTTGTTCTTAACCAGCATTTTACTTTAAGTTTTGAATTACATATGTAACATGTGTATCTCTTTAATATTAATCCGATCTGGTTTTATTCCTATTTGGTATTTTATTTTAATTGTTAAAGTTGTTGCAATGAGTGTAAAAGTGTTACTTGAAGTGAATAATGAATTTTTATGGCAGGGCATTAACAATGCCTGAAGATGAACGGACACTACGAATGAACTACCTTCGTCGGAGAGAAAAGCTTCATGATGTAAACTATTGGATGAAATCATTTTTCAAGGCCATGGGCTCACTGAGGGAAGATGGTGATGATGGTTTACCCACAACAATGCAGCCAGTGACTATGGATGACTTTGATGAATATTTGTCCAAGTAACAACACAGAGTATTCATTGTGAAGTAATTAAGAGCTAGTTTAAAATGTTGGGATCCATTTCTGATCATGGCCTCTCTCAGGTACCTGGGCAACCACCACAAGCTGGCCCTGCTGCTGGATTATGACGGAACCCTGGCTCCTATTGCACCTCACCCAGACTTAGCAATTCTGCCTCCAGAGACCAAGAGTGTCTTGGAACGATTATCAAACATGCCTGATGTTTATGTTGCTATTATATCTGGAAGAAATGTTGTAAATGTGAAACAAATGGTAAGTATCTACATCTTTTCATGGCACAATAACTGTTGAACTAAATTTCCACTGTGCAGCCGGATGAACTCTGTTTATTCTTATTCTTCTTCTTCTTCTAATAATTGGGCTTTATACCTTTTTTTCCATCTTCAGAGTGAGCCATCAGATCAAACCTACAGGACTCAATCCATTGTTTCCATAGACACACAAAAACTAGAGACCTTGATCGATGGCAAAGTGTATGCATTAACTGAATATGTGCGTACATGCTCAATCCGTACTAGGATGTCAATATACAATTATTAGGTGCACTGTAGTGACATCTTTTTCAAGTTTGTTAAAGATAGTGCTGTATTCCATGATTTGTCCATGTTGGAACCACTCTCTCTAATAATTAAATTCTCAGTCGAACTAATTTCAACTGCTTCTTTCACCACTGAATCCCATAAGATGAAGTCATTGCTAGAATTTTGACTATTTCATACTATTTCTAGAATTTTGACTTTTTCATACTATTTTTAATGACTGGTGTTGACGCAGTGTTCTGTTACAGCTGATCTCTTGGGCGTTAAGATCCAGGTGTACCTACAGCGTTCCATGCATCTTCCTTGTACTATAGGAGTCATTTTCCTTATTTATAAAAGGCCACACTTGCAGGGAATCGTGTAAACCCCAGCTTTGCTGTGTATCAAGTTATCTTTGCCAGAACCCAAAAGTGCTTCTGTCTTCCGTGGATGGTAAAGCACTTTGTGCTTGGAGAGGAGCCAACCTATTTTTGACGAAAGCTTTCCCATGTGTGGCAGGAAAGCCATGGATTTAAACTTCTATCTGTCTTGTAGTGTGGCTCGATTTTGAGAATACATCACAAGTATTTTAAAATCATTTAAATTCAATTTTGCAGTATAAATCAAAGAGGAGTCCTGCCTTCCGTTTGTGAATATTTTGATTTGTTTGCAAAATGATGGCATGTTGGCTCACACAGATTATTGGAAACTGCCTCATACAGACTTATATTTACATGCAAATAGCTGCCACCACCATTCCCAGATGATGAGTGTCCTCACAATTTTGGTTTGTAAAGCACACAGCATTGTGGATGAGAACAGTCTGTATGATGAGATTCTACACTAAGAGAATTTTTGAAGCAAATGGGTGTTCTCCATAACAGGTTTGTAAAGTGCTACAAATAACAAAGATGGATACAAGGAGTCAGGTAGAAGACCAAGAGAGATTTCAATTAGTGGGTTCCCTGACTTATGTGGGAAACCTGTCATCAAAACTAGGTTAAACCTCCATGAATGAAGTTAAAGTAATTTTTGCCCTCCCATGAAGATAGCAGCATTTTGGGGTTCCATCAAAGACTACTTGACATTTTGCAAGACTGAGATTTAACAAGATGTGTTGCGAGTGTGTGGTTTATCATTCATCAGGTAGACAACTCCATGAAAGCTGCATGGAATACTCCATGAAAGACGCATGGAATAACCTAGGTACATTCAGGTCTTACCGCCCAAAAATGTATCTGTGGCAGAAAATATTGCATCAACACTAAATCACACTGTGAAGCATGAAAATATCAAACTTGTATCATAACTTCATCTTTTTGCAACTAGGTGACAAAAGAACCAGTTGAAATTTATTTTGTGAAGAGTGTCATTAACAGAGATTGCAGTTTCTGTGTGCACAAATCATGGAATTATGTGCTTTCTTTAACTAACTCACAAAGACATCATTACAATACAGTTAATAATATATATATTGATGCCCAGCATTTATCAACCATGTAGCCACACTCAGTTTATGCATACTCTTTGCCGCTGATCAATTTCTCTGATACTCGTGTTTCTGTGGTGTAAAACAATGGAACAAGTACTGTAGCTTCAGTCTGTTGGCTCACTCTGAAGATGATGAAAAGGTATCACGCTGAAAAATCAGAAGAGGAAGAAACAGAGTTTATTTGGCTGAAATCCCAGCATTTAATTTATCAAATGGTAAGTAAGTCATATGCCAATGGCCTTGCCGCAGTTGTAACACTGGTTCACATCAGATCACCGAAGTTAAGAGCTGTTGGGCTGTGCTTGCACTTGGATGGGTGACCATCTGGTCTGCCAAGCGCTGTTGCACTCAGCCCTTATGAGGCAAACTGAGGAGCTACTTGCTCCATTAAGTTTCGGGAATGCAGCTGCATGAATTCTGCTTTTTGATTGAGAAGTAGCAGCTCTGGTTTCGGAAAGTGACATACAGCCAGGAGAGTGGTGTGCTGACCACATGCCCCTTCGTATCCACATCCAGTGGCGCCTGTGGGCTGAGGATGACACGGCAGCCAGTTGGTACCCTTGGGCCTTCATGGCCTGTTCCGGAGGAGTTAAGTAAGTCATATAGAAGCTCATAATATCACAATTCCAGAAATTGGTGCAAGGGAAGTCTACAAGTGAATGAGATTATGGTGCAGACATTTTCAAGATTTTTTAATGTGGGACGAAATTTTGATTTGCTGCTCACCAGCACTTCTTGTAATGCCTTGAGCAATTATTCTTTGTTATCTTGGATTGGTTAATGTTTTGTACACTAGTATATCGATTTAACTCATTCACGGTTTGTGTTATCTTAGGTTTTGCAAATTAACTTGCGTATACCAGATTGTGGCTCTGTTTCTCATGGTGGATGTTGTTTGCATAAATTTCAATCACTATTTTACCTGACACCTCTGCAGGTTGTGCTATATGTACCTCTGGCTTTCGTAATGGTATCATTGAAAATGTGGTGCCAGTAAAAGTAATGTAATAGTTGTGTACTGTACAAGTGGTCGTTTAACAGTGAGATCAGTAAAAAATGACTCTTATCCCTTTCAAAGGAGTTTGTTGTAAAATACAGGGAAAATCTTGGCTCCCAGGTTCTAGTTCATCCCTCCAACACACCATAATTATTTGAGTTATCATCAGATTATTTCCCAAATCCATTTGACAGGAAAGACATTCAGCTTGGCTGGACAATACTACATAACCTAACTCACAAGAGAAAAAAGGGAGGAAATATTAAGAAATAAATGAGATATTGTTTTAAAGACTGTGATGTTCCTCTATGCGTGATATATTATTTCAGGAATTTTCACATGCTAAAAATCTGTATGAGGCATGTAGCAAATGAGATTGACAAAATGGATAAAAATTATATTTTAGGCTCCTTAAAGCCTGAGGTAAATCATAATGGATTATCTGTTATGGCAATATTTCTTTTTGGGACATATCGAAAATGTAGTCATTGTTATCGCAAGATACATTACAGATATGCAAATGCAGAAATAATAAACTCTTCTTGAACATTTCATTGCTGGAATTCAATGTATGAAGGGTCCAAGACATCTCTATTAACACAGAAAACTTCCTACATTATATCTTAATGAAAGACACATAGAAACTAGGTAACACAGCACGTGGAGCAGAATAAAAAGAACTGAGCTTTAAAACATGGAATACTATGTTACTGTGGACTATGTAACAAAGAAGACAAGGAAATGTAGTGCACTTTTTTTCTTGCAGGAAGAAAAGGATAAAAAACAGAAAATATCACTTTGCTAAACAACACATATTAAGAAAGTCAAACAATGGAAACTCCTAGTTGAAACATCTCCAAGGTAGGATAAGACAGACTGCTACTTACCATAAAGAAGTCACATCACGTTGCAAGATGGGCTTAATTAAAACACACTTGCATGTAGCTTTGAATCACAACACCCCGGAAACACCTCTGCTTCCTCCACAAGATACTACTACTACTACTACTACTACTACTACTACTACTACTACTACTAGTAGTAGTAGTAGTAGTAGTAGTACCTGGAGGAGCATTCCAGACACCACCTCTATCAACACCTCCATAAATTATCCAACCTGCTACCATCTTACTGCCACCTCGGGGCACCCATAGTGTTCCTCCTCACCCACCCTCATAGCAGTGAAAACCTGCCTAGCTGTCCTTTTCAGCTTGACACAACCCTCAAAACTCACTAACTCCCTACCAACTCCAGAGCCAAAACATTCCCTTAATGCTGTTGTTAATCTTTCCACAAAAATCCTCAGCTCCACTGAAGTTCCAGCCCTATCCAAAGGCCACATCATTAGCCCTACACCCAAATATAAGAATGCTGGACTGCTGCTCTCTTCCTCCCGATCCCTCCAATGAAAGTGCTTCTTTGCCACCAACACCTCCAACCAAACCGTCCTAATTCTAACACTGAACCCTGCCTCTTCCAATTACATAACCATCCAACTGTGATACTCACTCCCTCCCTTCCACCTATCCACCCACTGGTCACCTTCAAGGAATTCCTTACCTCCCACTTAGTTTCACCATACTTCCCCCTGGTCCGTTCCTCAGAACGTAAATTTTTCAGTGGAAGAAAGAAAAGCCATACACAACTTTGAAACAAATCCTGACCTAATCATCCTACCTGGAGACAAAGATTCCACTACTGTTGTTATGATCCTCGGTGTCTACCTGGTAGATGGCCTCCACCAATTATCTGACTCTTCCACCTATAAAACCCAGAAATCCATCACAAACTCCAATCCCTGCTTAAAGTCTTAGACCTTTCCGAGAACATCTCTCCTGGATTCGTTTGGGACCAATGACCAAGCAGTTTGGTACCTTCCCCCTGCCCCCCCCCCCCCCCCCCCCACCACCTCCCTAAACCAACCAGAATCAATTTCCTTACTCACCCCTATGACACCCTGCATACTGACCTACATGGTCCCCGAAATCCACAAACCCAAAAATCATGGATGCCCCATTGTGGCTGATTATTGTGCCACTACTGAAAGAATTTCAGCCTTTATTGACCAACACCTCCAACCAGTTGGCCATAATCTAGCCTCCTTCAATGAGGACACCAACCACCTCCTTCACCGACACTCCACCACACACAACTCTTTACCTCCTGGATCCCTACTTGCAACTGTTGACACCACCATCCTGCAGACCAACATCCCTCATGCACATGGTTTTATCACTATTGAACACTACCTTTCCCAGCATCCTTCAGACTGCAAACCCACTACCTCATTCCTCTCTTACATCTTACTAACATACATCTTATTAACTTTATCCTAACCCAGAACCACTTGTCATGTGAAGGGAAGGTATATAAATAGATCTGTGGCACACCCATATGCACCTGCATGGCACCCTCCTGTGCCAACCGTTTCATTATTCACCTAGAGGAGACCTTCCTAGCCTCCCAAAACACTGAACCCCTAGGCTGGTTCAGGATCATTGATGATATCCTAATGATCTGGACTTAGGACCAAGACACCCTATCTTCTTTACTTCACGGCCTTAACACCTTGTCTCCCATACACTTCATGTGGTCCTCTTCAACCTAGAGTGACACCTTATTAGATGTTGACATCCCCCTCTCTGATGGCTCCATCTGCACCTCTGTCCACATTAAGCCCACCAGCCACCAACAGTACCTGCATTTTGACAGGTGTCATCCCTTTAACTCCAAAAAATCCCCCCCCCCTCCCACCCCCATACAACTGGGGCAGCATATCTGCTGTGACAAAAACTCCCTTGTGCAGTATCCTAAGGGTGTCACCAAGGCCTTCCGGACAGGCACTATCCCCCAAAGGTAATCTGCAAACAGATCCCCTCACACCCCCAATCCTCGCACCAACCTCAAGAACCAGCCACAAAGGAGTGTCGCCTTCATCACCCAAATACAGCCCCAGACAGGAACAACTGAATCATATCCTTTGCCAGGACTTTGATTACCTATCATCATGTCCTGAAATGAAGGGCACCTACCCTAGATACTTCCACCATCCTAAAGTGATGTTCCACTGCCCACGCATCCTCCACAATATCCTGGTCCATCCCTATGCCACTCCCAATCGCAGCTCCTGCCATGAGGATCTTATCCCTGTGGAAGACCGAGACGCAGAACCTGTCCTGCCCACCCACTCAGCACTTACTATTCCAGTCTTGTCACAGGTTTATATTACCTCGTTGGGGGCAGGGCCAGCTGTGAAAGTAGCCATGTCATTTAACAGCTCTGCCATTATCATTGCACAGTTTTTTATATTAGTATGACTACCAACCAGCTGTCCATCAGGATAAACGGCCACCGTCAAACTGTGGCCAAGAGCAAAGTTAACCACCCTGTGGCACAACATGCAGCTGAACATAATTCACTTTATTTCAATGGCTGCTTTGCTACCTGAGCCATCTGAATCTTTCCACCCACCACCAGGTTTTCTGAACTGCACAGATGGGTGTTATCCTTGTTTTGTCACCGCCTGGCACCACACTTGCTAGGTGGTAGCCTTTAAATTTGCCACAGTCCGTTAGTATACTTTGGAGCCGCGTGTCACAACTATCAGTGATTGCAGACCGAGCGCCGCCACACGGCAGATCTAGTCTAGAGAGACTTCCTAGCACTGGCCCCAGTTGTACAGCCAACTTTGCTAGTGATGGTTCACTGACTACATACGCTCTCATTTGCAGAGACGACAGTTTAGCATAGCCTTCAGCTATGTCATTTGCTACAACATAGCAAGGCACCATATTCAGTTACTATTAGTACTATGTGAACTGATAATATTGTGACTCGTGTACCGCCAAGAGCGACGTTCATCATTAATGAATTAAAGTTAAATATCAAACTAATTACGTCCGCTTTCTGAATTCTAATGCCTTGGCATGTTCCAGACCTCATGTCAGTATCCTTCCCTCCTCACGGCAGCCTGCTTGAGCTAAAACGTGTGCATTTCGGCCTCCTCTAGTAACACAGTGTTGGCTCTTCTGCCAACACAACAATCCTTATAACACATTCTCCACTCCCGTAATTATCCTGGCCTCAACCTACAGCAACATACTGTCCCCACACCCTCCACCCAACAGTTTCCACCCTCTCTGTTTTGTCATCTGCTCCCCATTCTCACATTCTCATCACCCACCCTGTTTATTTGCAGCCCTCTGCCAAAGCATCTGCCCATCATTTCCCATTCCATTCCTTTTTGCTCCTTTTTTTTCCTCCAACTCCCAGCCCCACAACCTCCTGACGCTATGCCTGTTGGCAACCTAGTACCTGCACCCTCCACCAGACACCATCCACTTTTCTCCTCATTTGCACACTACCACCCTTTCCCCTCCTCCAGCCCCTCCAGATTGATGCTTGCATCCCAGGTGGTAGTTGCATTCCAGCCCCAGATGCTGGAGGTGGCAACTTGCTTGTGTGTGCGTGTGGTGGTGGGGGGCGGGGGGGGGGGGGGGGGGCAAAAGCTATGTGTAAGTTTCTTTTAATTGTGTGTGTGTGTGTGTGTGTGTGTGTGTGTGTGTGTGTGTGTGTGCAACTTGGCATGTCTTCTTTGCTGTTGTGACCACGACTGGAACGGTCGCGGGGTGGCCGAGAAAGCACGGTGGGACCAAACGGAGATCGGCACGCAAACAAACAAACAAACAAACAGAAACAAACGAAACAATGACAGACGACGGAGAGAGACCTTACAACGACAACATGCCAGAAGCAACAGAGTGACAGAGACAACCAAACGAATCCAAGATGTCCACTATTAATGAAAACAAAGAACAATAAACATGCTGTCTGTTGTCGAGGCGATGTATCGAGACTCACACAACGATTAGACTTGCTGGCTGAGTGAGAGGCAGGCACTTAAATACTCTATTGGGAGCACCGCTATTGGCTGCTCGAACCACGTGTCCCACTGTGGCGCCCTCACACTAAATGCGGGCCAGGATGCGTGCGCCGTCTCGGCTTCCGACGCGATGGTACAGAGACCTCTAGGGGTCTTCACCGTCCATGACGTCTGGCGAGGAATCAAATTCTGCGGCACGTTACCAGATTTACAGTAGCAATCTGTCTTTTCCTACAATGTTTGTATTAAGAAAGTGTCAGGTACACTAGCATCCAGAATGTGGTGTTCTTTCATACGGAAAAAGAGAGAGGGAAAGTTTTGTGAGTAATTGGAGCTTGCAGTGGCAAGGCAGAAAGGTCCATTGAGACCTCACATCAGAAGGCTAGCATGAGTGAAACTGACATTTTTTTTTTCTATGTGTATTTCATCTGCTACAATCACAAGACAGTGCTTTTGCATTTCGTTTTTATTTTAGTTTCATTTGTAATTGGTCTTATCTGTATATACAAGGGTGTGCTGGCATGTAATGCCTCAATTTTTTTTGCCTGAAAATTCTTAAAGCATTATTAACATTCTCCGTCTTTCTTCATGTTCACATATTTGCAGCCTCCTGCCACTAGTGAAATCTGATTTCCGGTGGTATGTAATGTAACTACGGATGTGTGTGAGAAACAGCGTGCTGTAATAGAGTTTTGAAATCAAAGTGCTTGTCCACAAATGCAGTGCACTCTCTTTCAGCACCATACTACCAGACCGCACATGAGTGCTGTGACATCATGCAACATTCTGACACCTCAAGTTCACTGTCATTGATCTTCCTCCATACGGTCCCGACTTGACCCCATCCGATCATCTGTTTCCAAAAGCTGAAGAACATCTTTGAGGACCTCATTTTGATAGGCATGAAGTGGTGTAAGTGTAGTTGAAGTTATGGCTCCGTATACAAAATTAAACATTACAGTGACAGTACACAACAAACTGGTCTCTCATTGGGAGAAAAGTGTTTGTAGCAAACTCAACGATGTTGAGAAATAAATGTGTAGACATGTAGAATAAAGATGTAGAGTGTTAATAACATTTGTTTTATTTAAAATGCTGTAACAGTTTTTGTGTAAAAAGTTCAGAGGCATTAATTTTCCAGCACACCATCGTACATTGTTACGCTCTCTGACAAAAGTAGTGAAGCATACACCAAGGGAGGAGGAAGTGAAACGAAACTTCACAGGATGGGAGGGTTTCAGTGACTGCAAAATAGAGTCAAATTTATGAGGAACCTGGCAGTGTGAGCCCACTTACTGGTGTGACATTGCACCCTCTTCCGTATGGATGCATGCACTGATTCTGAAGGAAAGGGTGGCTCAAAGTTCTCTTACCACATCCTGAGACAAGCTAGCCCACAGTAATTGCCGATGACCGGTCCTCGATACACTGGATACTGGCACTACTATGGAGATGACGTCCTGACTGGTCCCACAGGTGTTTTATCGGGTGCATATAAAAGGTATGACGTAGACAGTCTGTAGAGAAATGTTCTGTGTGTGGACGAGCATTGTCCTGTTGAAAAAAAAAAGCTCCATGATATTGTCACATAAGGGATAACATATGAGGATGTGGATATCTGTGAAATACTGCTGTGCGCACAATCACTGCCAACGGTGACCTGAAGTTACCCACGCTGTCATGCTGAGAGTAACACTGCTGTACATCTTTGAAACATTCTCAGGATGAGACCTCTCCCCAGGTTGCCCCCGTACTCACTGATGGTGGTTCGCAGAGTAGTGGAGAACAGCTGCTCGGTGCTGAACACAATGTGACATAATTTGTTATTAGTACATGGTTTCTGTTCACAGCACTACTCCAGATGTTGTCGTATGTGCTGTGTTAACTGCCGCCTTTGTGTGGGATAGTAGTTTCTTAGTCCAATTGTTACTGGCTGGTGGTGCAGGTTGACACTGACTGCTGTGTGCCGTGATCTTCCTTTCTTGTGCTCAGACATGTTCAACTGTTACCTAGATGACGAATGTGCCTGCCCTCATGTTCCTGTGCGGTCCAGCGTCAGGCCACTGTCACGTCCTAATGTTCCACAATCTGGATGTTGCGTGACTTGACCAGCTGGCCAAATGGAGGCCTACTGTGATGTCCCTTTCAAACTCTGTCAGGTGTCGATAAAGCCATCTGACAGGAGTACTTGGTATCTCCTTGTCCTCTGCATTGATCACTTGACATCTGATGCTGTTCAAACCCCTCGTATATCCTACCAGGCCTGGCAACAACACTAAATATTAATTGCACTAATGCACTCTGATGGTTGTTCTCCCTGTAACAGAGAATTGAAACTCTATAATCATTTACATATCTGCCAATGACGGGTATGTGTGTGAAGTGACTTTGACCTCTGATCACATCTTCTGTGTGCTTAACCTTTCTTTGGCAGGAAATGTGTTCTCAGTAACTAGATGTTGGAAACGGTATCAGAATTCCACGTTGGTGAAAAGTTTTGAATAATTGTACTTGTATTGCTTACTGTAATTCACATTCAGTTTTATGTCTTCAGCATATTTAACAATACAATAGCTTCATGAGAGTAGCAGTTCACATCAGAGAACACAAATAAGTTTACCAAGGAATGAACCATGCAAATGCTCTCTCACATTCGTCACATCCAGAAATACCCAAGTGATTGATGCAGATCAGAGTGAAGCCTGCCCTGGCACTAACAGTATGCTACTTAGCAGGCCATAGTCACATTTGCAAAATGTACAGGGTGTTATTTTCTACTAAATAGTTATATCAAAGTAAGGTTCATTTTTTTCTGTTCGTTGTAACCAGCAATGTGAAAGAAATGAGCACTGCTGAGTTTGTAAGCCTACTTACTACAGTGACTGACATGGTTAATTATTATGCAAATTCAGGCTGTGAGTCTGATAAAAGGTTCAGGCAGTTGCAGTCACAGAAGCTGTCATACTGTTTAGCCATTTTTTAAAATTACTGTGGTAGTTATTGAACAATGTTAATATCAAAAGTTATCACCTAGTTGTACAAGAGATGTGTAGCACTAAATGTATGTGTGTCCTGTACATTAACTTGCTCTCTTTGCTAATATTGTTCATAACTGCTTTTAATTTAATTTGTAACAACATCTGTATTACAGCAGAACCTCACTAATTCATCTCCTACAGGACCTGGAGGATAGACGGAACAAGGATGGAGTATCAGAATAACACTTTTTTTGATCTGTAACATCACAGTGCAGTACAGTTCAACTAATTTTCAACTGGAAATGCTGTCTGAAAGTTTGTTCTGCATTAAAATAGTAACAAAATGAAAATGTTGACACATCAAAAAACCTTACATGAAAGTATACTGTACAGTAGTGCCTGTACTGTATAATATGTCTGTATCACTAGTAAGGTATTGTTACAGTGAGTAAAAGTTTAACAACCTTACATACCTTATTACAGTACTCCACTGACATACAACACGTTTGCACTTAATTTTCCAAAACATGAGAGATCACATAGTAAAAAATGTTTTGTTCTTATGTAGGGCGAAAAAGTGTATAACGTTCTTTTGCTTAGCAGACAACAACCTGATTTTTCCGTGAGGTTCTGCCATTCCCTTCACAAAATGTGTGTTGGAATAGGCATTGAGCTTTGTTCAGTGTACTGAAGGGCTACATCAAATGCATTTATACCACCTGGATGTGATACTCGAGCTGTAGGTTCATTGTCATCATCACTGTTCTGATTCTGATGGGCTGTTCGAGTTATAGCATCAGTGGTTTGGTCATCGGTTAATTCTTCTTCCATTGTGCAGATGTCAGCTGTACTGATCCATTCACTTACATCACTGAGCTCAACATTCACTTGTAAAGCTTGCAAATCCATCAAAAAGCACTGGACTGTCTTCATCGTGACTTTCATTGTTTATCTTCATTGATTCTTTTGAGGTTTCCTCTTCATTTTCGTTTAATTTTGGCCACAGTTTGTGCTAAGGTTTTTCAAGCATTTCTGCTGGCATTTCTTCCCAAGCATTGGCAATTGTGTAGAGTTCATCTCTTACATTTATTGTTTTCATCACTTGAAACAAGCTATTGGCTTCTTGTGTCCTCTCTAAAATTGATCCAGTGTATTTTCTACAATATCGCCTCTTCAGCAACTCACTAACACCCTGGTCCATGGGTTTGATTAGACATGTCACTTTATTAGGAAGAAATAAAGCCCTTATTTCACCTTTTTCAGTTTCATCTTCAGGTGGATGAAATTTCTCATTGTCAAGCATCAGTGTAGCGTGTTTAGGGAGTATTTTTTCCTTTTATGTGTTTTGTAATAGCAGGGATGAACTAGCCATAAAACCATTCCTTAAAGAGTGTGGATTCCATCCATGTTGACTTTCACATACAATAATATGCTGGCAGTGATGCCATGTCAAGGTTTCTGAAAGCCCTTGGTTCTTTTGCTTTTCCAATCACAAACAATGGCATTTTGTGACTACCATTCCATTAACGTTACTACAGAGAGCAATAATTATTTTACCTTTGGCAAATTTTGTAGCTGTTGTAGACTCATTTTGTGCAGCAAGAGTTCTTGTAGGAAGCGTTTTGTAGTTTAAGCCAGACTCAACCTTCATCAAGGTCAGCTAAGCCCTTTAACTGAGTTTTTGAATTTCAAAATAAATTCATTGGTAGCTGTTTTCACAGCAGACAGATTCTTGCCAGAAAAAATTACATTTTGAATGTCATGTTGTTTTTTCCACCGATGTAGGCGGCCTTCACATGTTGCAAACTTCTGATTTTCATTGTCCCCACTTAAATTTTTCCTGCAAAATCAGTGCCTTTTCTTTTATGATTGATCAAGACAATGGAGTTCCTTTTTTTCTCCATCCACAAGCATTGTCTAGAATTTCACTTTTAGGGTTCTTCAAAGTCGTGGATATTTTTTGTTCCTTTTTATCATCAATCATCACTGTATTATTTTAAAGAGCTTTGCTATTTTTTCTCCAGTCTTAAAAGTTGTTGTGCCAGCCCCAAGCTAATGCACAATATTTTGAAGAGATTTGCCTTATCTAATCTTTCAAGCACTTTCAGTGATGGTGTCACATGTTTACATTTAGTTGATGCCATAATTTAGTTATGATTGTGCTAGGAAAAAGTTGATCAAAGTACCGCACCTATCTGCTGTTGACTGCTTACTGACTGGTATGCAGATGACGATTCCTCAACAAGTCTAGACCTGACTGTAGCAGTGGCTTGTGCATGTGAGGGCTGCTTCTGATGACACGACTGAGAAGTGCTTCTCTTCTGTGCTCCGGCCTTCATGTGGCTTCACTGGCAATGGCCGCAACTATTGTAGTGAGCAGCTTTGATTCTGTCACTACCACTGCTTCTATGCTGACATCACTTGCAAATTGTTTATATGTGGTGACCTGTTGCTCGGTCTGCCAGCAGTGCCACTGAGTGGAGTTGTGTGAAGGCTGTTTAAACAGACACTGGAAATGGGATAGTCGGTCTGAGCAAGGAGTCTGACCATCTGAGGTTGGATTAGCGAGGTTCTACTGTACCACTTCTTATGTAAACATGTCACAGTTCTTTTGTGCACAGGGTGGCACAAAATGTGTAAAGGATATTCACGTTTTGTTTGAAGTTCAGAGTTACAGACCCAGACTTTTGGACATCATGATTGCATGACTTCCCCATTGTTTCACATTCTCCCTCCCTCCCTGTTTTCCACCACTCACTCCCATTAAAGGGTTGCAATCTGTGAATTTCGTTTCTGTCTGTTGCAATAGTATGTTTGGGTGCAGCAACTTAGATACACACTGAGAGTTCTTATGTGCGGCCTTTTTTCTCAGAGAGAGAGTACTGGGGAATAAATGTAGATAGAATTATAAGGTCATATTAATTTTCATTGCAGTTTTTGTTTTTATAAGGCTGCTCATGATTGTGAGATTGACAGGAAATCTGAATTTGCTTTTGTCTTTTAGGTGGGCATTGAGGGCATAACATATGCTGGTAACCATGGTCTTGAAATTTTGCATCCTGATGGAAGCAAATTTGTTCATCCAATGCCAATAGAATTTGAAGACAAGGTGACTGATTTGTTAAAAGCACTTCAGGAGCAGGTAAAATGTTATTTCTCTTTAGTATTAAGATTTTTGTATTACTTAGTTCCATATAATTTAATATACTGTGACATAATTAATAGCTTTACCGTAGGGTAGGTAGAATCAGAATCAGAACTATGAAGTCCTAGGTCCCGGGATTGGAGTGTACTGCGTAAAAAAGGAGTGGAAATTTGTTCATATGCATTCCAACTCCCAATAGATACTGGAAGTGATGGGTAAAAGAACTACAGTTCAATGAAAGAAAGACCACTGTGAACAGCTTATTTCTCGGATTAGTTCACATGAACTAATGCACTCATGAGTGTGATATACTAAATTCTGACACATCTGCTGATGATTCACATTGTAAGTTATCTGACCTGTCATTTGTGTTCCTCGGTAGTGTTCTAATTTTCAAAGTACATTTGTTGATTGCAAGGAGCTGTAAGTGATTTTTAAATAATTTTACACATCATCACCGAAGAAAGTTTTTGAAGTTAGTGTATATTTATTATCATTGTCTGTCATGGTGATGATCAATTGTATGGAAAAATTCATATACTTAAGGACTTTGAGAAGTCTAGTGACATTTAACAAGTGGCAATAGTACTTTATATGCATACAATAACTATTCCACATTAGTGATTGTGTATACATAATTCAATCCTATCTGTGTTCAGATTGCTGACATAGAAATATATATGACAAAATGCTAAACACAAAGTGACTGTCTGAACATTACTCGATGGTCACTTACCATAGTCCCACTTGATATAATGCTGACTTAACACTGAACTCTACACGATGATTACCGCTGGGTGCAGATTGACTATGGCTCTCTGCACAGCACCTATATTAAGACACGTGTAGGACAGCTATCACGGAATACTAAATCATTCAGATATCATATGCATGGTTGCATAGTATATGTATTTTGTATGTAAAAAAGAGCAGAAAAGGGGGGATACGTAGTATTTGATATAGGAGTAGGATTATAGCAAGCAGGTATTGCACCTTGCTGTATCAACATAGTAGTATTTATCAAATTCTAGTATTTTAATTATTCAGTAGAGAAAAATAATCACTTGGTTTTGGAAAAAAAAGTCATAAAAATTATCAATAAATTTGACAACTGCTTTTCAGTTTTTTTATGTCAACATTCTGTGTCAGTTGATTTTAGTGTATGTCTGCAATTATTGCACTTGTATTTGTATGTAAAAAAGAGAACTGTTTTGATGGAAGTTACAGAAGAAGTTGAAGTAATTGCACTGTTCTTCAGTACAATTTTTCTCCCCACTAAATGAGCACTTACAGGCTGCCTCTGCAATTCATATTCATGAAAATTAATTTGTGCAAGGAAATCAAAGGTAAAGTGTCGTGGAAACTTGTTTCAGTTCATTCAACTGATACCACAGTAAATCAAATATTTACTGATGTATTGAGTAAGAATAGCTCAAGCACTTAATGACTTGTAGTTGATTTATAAAGTTATCATTCAGTTCTAGTGTACCTACATGAACTCTTACTTACATTTATAATACTCTGACCTGCTCCAACACAATACAATCCATGCAGAAAAATCACAAGACAATTGTAAAATGCGCTGAAGCACCAAAGAAACTGGCATAGGCATACGTATTCAAAGACAGAGATATATAAACAGGTAGAATACGGCCCTGTGGTCGGCAATGCTTACATAAGACAACAAACATGAGCAATGGGGCACAGCATCTCCGAGGTAGTGATAAAGAGAGAGAGAGAGAGAGAGAGAGAGAGAGAGAGAGAGAGAGAGAGAGAGAGTGTGTGTGTGTGTGTGTGTGTGTGTGTTTTCTGCAAATGCCTTGTTGGTCGAAAGCTTATTTTGTGGCAGTCTTTTTGTCGTGTCTATCTGCAACCCAGCATCTCCATTATATGCTTAGTAGCAACTACTCTTTTCATAATGTTGGTATGTTTCATCCTGGATTTTCCATATTTTGTTTCTACTTGTTTTATTTTTTTTAGGTATTTTCATAACTATTGTTGCACATGGTCATTGATACCAATTTCAATGTATGCATCCTCACAGGTCTGTTTAATGCCATTAGATCCACTATAGTTCTACCAAAACTACGATTTATAGGCAGTTTTCAAATAACACAATGTTTCACAGACTGTCTTGCCATGCCCTGATTTACAAACTTCAGATATTCCAGTTGACTGTTGGATGATTAAAATCTCCTCTAATGATGATGATATGTTTGAGAACATACCTACTAGTGAACTAATGTTATCTCTAAATGTTCTGCTGCATCTGGGTGTGAATCTGTAGGACGATAAAAACATCTAACTACAAGTTTATGTCCACCATTGATACCAAGTCTTGCACAAAGCATCTCACATGCAGCTTCAATTTCTATCTCACTGAATTTTGAGTTTCTTGTCAACAGTGACAAATATACCAGCTCAATATCCCATAAGCCTGTGATTTCAGTGTATGCTTAGATGTATTTGATGGATCTTGCAGAAATAATTAGGGAGATCATACAGCTGTCATTATCTGATCTGGGTGGAGAGTAGTCTAGTCTAAGAAAACCCTCGTGTGCATCCCACAGAGTCAGCTATGCTGGTAGCAGCCTCTAATGAGTAGTGTACACCTATTTGTGGGCCCTTCAGTTCTTAACCCTGTTACGTTATTCTGGGAGGTGACAGACTAGCTTGTGACACAATTTTGCAGTCTCTGGTAGTTGCCTCCCTCTCAACTTCTTAGTTTCAGCACATTGAACTTCTTGGCTAGGGGATATCTGTAACACCCAGACTATTCCCTGGTTCCTGTTTCCTTCCATAGGGACTCCCAAATCTACCACTGACTCATCATTCACGATCAATTGTACAAGTGGTTGATAGATCCTCATAGTTCCACTGATTTTTTCTACCCCTTCAGTCAGTTGCAGTTCTGTCATTCAGTTGTTAAGGAAAGTTTAAATATAGCCTTTATTTTTACAGATGTGTAACTTGTGCAATCCCCAGGACTAAATGGCAGGAAGTTTGATGATTGTTTTACTAACTCTTCAGTAAATTTCCTGTTTGGTGGTAAATATGAGAAACAAACCAATAGAGTGCACTATTTCCCATTGTGACAAATCTTCATACCTGGAGAAAATGTAGTAGAATTTTGGGGAACGCTGTATCGTTAAGACACCCTCCCTCCCCCCCTCGCCCTCAGGCACTCTTACAACGATTACTTGCATGAATGGCTGCTAAATACATAAAAACAACTTTGAAAAAAATCAAGAAAGTTTTCTTTTATTAGTTGTCACTCCAGTCCCTGGTTCACATTGCACATCTTAAGGAACTTTCAGCTCACAATCATCAGTCCTTTTGCACTGTCCATCGTTTGTCCGCAACCCCTCTTTTTCTGGCAGTCTCTACGCTGCAGTAGCACAGTCCATTATTAGTTTCACAGTTTTTTAATTTTCACTTCCATGTCAGTTCTCTAGGTAGGAGCAGGGATGGACTCATTACTCAAGGTACTTGTGTAGGTTACAATTAAGGTCACATCAGGTATGAATATATCAAAAGTATTCACATATATTACCCTATACTATTAGCATATTTACAAACAAAATTAAGCATCTCTAAAGTGTACAGATTTAGCTATATACAGATTAAAGTCAAAGAACAAAACTAAATTATATATGTATCCATTCATTTTGATTAATATTTCAGTATATTCCACTATACATTATATTTGAACTCACCGGATCTCATTTAACTCTTTATCATATCAAATAAATTCACAGACTGTTGATTGTCACACCACCTTGTAATAACAAACTTTTTACAAAATGTCTTTTGTCACAGTGCAATTTGTCCATTTAGTAACACATGTACATCTACCATTGTCCATTTGTTCATCTCATTAGCAAATTCATAAAATAATTACCATGCCTGTAATTCTCAAAGAACCACTCACAAATCAAATACAGGGTATAACTACAATAATTGGTCAATCACTATTATAGGAAAGTCAAATTTAGTACACAGTTTACATTTTCAAATTAATCCTCAAATAATGTCACTCAATAGTCATATTACATACAGAAAACTTATACTACAGAGAATGGATAGTATTTTCAGTAAGAGATAACTTGACTACAGGTTTATAGATGAGTAAAAGATGTAGCATCCGAAAACAAAAAGAAGAAAATAGAATGGTACCTAGCTCGGAGACCTAGTGCTCGCCACACACTTGACTCAAAGGTGTGTCCTCATGAGGGCATTTTCATCATCTCATTTTTTCTTGGTGTTAAACAGTTACTCCATACGGTTTGACATAATTTGGTTTGTGAGGTTTTAGATTGAGTCTACATTCATAGTCTTTCACTTTCCCAGGTTTCTCACTAAACACACCTTTGTATTCCCTCAGCAAACTACCTAAGTGATCTGTCTGTTCTTTATTTAGACTTCCAGCTTCTTTTAGTTTGGTGGCCACTAATTCAGCATACTTGTCTTCACTGCATTCTTCTTCATTGTCTTCCTCGTTAACATCAGTATTTTCATTTGCACAAATCACTCTTCTAATTTGTAAAATTGTTCTCTACCCAATTTTGGATGATTAGTTCAGTCACGTGTTGCATCTGTCTTTGGGATGGTAAGCATTAACTTTTTGTTATTCCAGTCAAAATCCACATTTATTCCTTGTATCCAGTTCATTCTGAACAAAATATTTTCATTGAGGTCAGGTACTACAAAATATCCTTGGTTATACTGTACATCATTAATTGTGAAAGATATTGGGGCTTGCCTGTTTACAACTTGCCTATGCCTACCAGTTCCTCCCTTAATTTTGATTCCAATAACAGGATATTCTTAAAGTTAGCACTGTGTCTTATGTTGTCTCTAAATTTTTCAGAAATGGCACAGACAGGACTACCCATGTCTAAGAGGCAAACTCCCTCATAATTTGCAGCTTTTATACGTATATATGGGCAACCCAAAACTATTTTCTTCCTGCTTTCCTCATCTTCATGCAGCAAATCACCCTCAGTCTCTCTAAAGTCCAAGTCATTTATACCATTTTTTTTCTGCACAATTTCTCTTACTTGTCTGAATTTTTATTAGAGCTACATCAGATGATTGCTTGATGTCATGTCCCTCATTTACACACTGTTTACTTTTCCCGTAACTGATCTCACTGTAAGCCTGTTGGTTGGTTCTATGTTCCCAGTTGGAATGCAGTTCTTCACAAATAATCTTGATGACCCTTTGTACTGTGTCGTCATCATCACTATAACACTTAAAAGTATCCCATAAAGTTTCTATCAAACAATGGAAAATCCAGGATGAAATGTGACAATATGAGAGAAGGGAAGCTGCTACTCACCATATAGTGGAGATGCTGAGTCGCGATAGGCACAATAAAAAGATTCACACAATCATAGCTTTCGACCATTAAGGTCTTTGTCAGCAGTAGACACACACGCGCGCCCACACACACACACACACACACACACACACACACACACACACACACACACACACACAAATTGCACACACATCTGCAGTCTCAGAGAGCTGAAACTACACTGTGAGCAGCAGCATCAGTGCATGATGGGAGTGGCGATTGGGTGGGGGTGAGGAGGAGGCTGGGGCGGGGAGGCAGAGAAATAGTATGGTGGGAGTGGCGGACAGTGAAGTGTTGCAGTTTAGACAGGGGGTAGGAGAGAAGGTGCGAAGGGGGGAGGGGGTAAGTAGCAGAAAGGAGAGAAATAAAAATAAAAGAAATTAAAAGACTGGGTGTGGTGGTGAAATGACGGCTGTGTAGTGCTGGAATGGGAACAGAGAGGGGGCTGGATAGGTGAGGACAGTGACTAACAAAGGTTGAGTCCTGGAGGGTTACGGGAATGTAGGATGTATTGCAGGGAAAGTTCCCACCTGTGAATTCAGAAAAGCTGATGTTGGTGGGAAGGATCCATATGGCATAAGCTGTGAAGCAGTCATTGAGATGAGGGGTATTATGTTTGGCAGCGTCTTCAGCAACAGGGTGGTCCACTTGTTTTTTGGCCACAGTTTGTCAGTGGCAGTTCATGCGGACAGACAGCTTGTTGGTTGTCATGCCTACATAGAATGCAGCACATTTTTTTGGTAACAGCGTAGCTTGTAGATCACATGACTGGTTTCAAAGGTAGCCCCGCCTTTGATGTGATAGGTAATGTTAGTGACTGCACTGGAGTAAGTGGTGGTAGGAGAATGTATGGGACAGGCCTTGCATCTAGGTCTATTACAAGGGTATGTGTCATGAGGTAAGGGATTGGGAGCAGGGGTTGTGTAAGGGTGGACAAGTATATTGTGTAGGTTTGGTGGTTGGCGAAATACCTTGGTAGGAGGGGTGGGGAAGATAGTGGGTAGGACATTTCTCATTTCAGGGCACAATGAGAGGTAATCGAAACCCTGGCAGACAATGTAATTCAGTTGCTCCAGTCCTGGATGGTACTGAGTTATGAGGGGAATGCTCCTCTGTGGCCGGACTGTGGACTTTGGGAGGTGGTGGGAGACTGGAAAGATAAGTCATGGGGGATCTGTTATTGTACAGGGATGGGAGGATAATTACAGTCAGTGAAGGCTTCACTGAGACCCTCGGTATATTTAGAGAGGGGCTGTTCATCACTGCAGATGCGACGACCACGGGTAGCTAAACTGTACGGAAGGGAAACACATGTATAATTCAAAGTATTTTCTATCGTTGGCCACTACTTTCTCCCATCTTTCAGGCAGTGTACGAATCCTGTGTCGAATTTTCACCTTTTAAAGCGATCCAAGAATTGATCCAATTTGTGACTTCTTCACAAGATTGGAATTGTTGGTAAGCCAGGCCATGCGCCGTTGACCTAAACAGGTGATAGTCAGAGGGAGCAATGTCTGGAGAATACAGCGGGTGGGGTAGGACTTCCCATTTTAATGTTTCCAAGTACATTTTGACCTCTTTTTGCAACATGGGGTCAAGCAGTGTTGTGCAGCAAAATCACTTTATTGTGCCTCTCGCTGTAATGTGGCCGTTTGTCTTTTGATGTTGTGCTCAAATGTATTAATTGTGTTTGATAATGAGCACCCGTGATTGTTTCACCTGGTTTTAACATCTCATAGTACACGATGCCGAACTGGTCCCACAAAATGCAGAGCACGGTCTTGGAGCCGTGAATATTCGGTTTAGCCATTGATGTGGAAGTATGGCCGGGATATCCCCATCCCCATGATTTTTTGCATTTAGGGTTATCATAATGAACCCATTTTTCATCCTCGATCACAATGCGATGCAGAAATCCCTTCTGTTTTTACCTCTGAAGCAACTGTTCACAAACACACAAATGCCATTCAACATCTCTTGGTTTCAGTTGACACGGGACCCATGTTCCTTCTTTCTGAATCACACCCATAACCTTGAGACATTTTGAAATGGCTTGCTGTGTCACTCCCACTAATTGTGCCAATTCTTCTTGAGTTTGACGCGAGTCTTCACTGAGCAATGTCTCCAATTCTGCATCTTTGAAAACATTTTCTCTTCCACCACTATGCTGTTCTATGACATTCAAATCACCATTCTTGAAGCATTGAAACCACTCACATCATGTTCTTTCACTAATAGCATCCTTACCATACATACTTGAGAGCACTTAATGAGATTCAGCCACTGTTTTCTTCATACTGAAACAAAACAGTAACACCTCCTGCAAATGACGAGAATTAGGCTTGGACTGACTTTTTCAATCAAGAACAACTTTATGATGCAGACACAATCGACTAATGTTTGAATGAGGTTACATTGACCGAGGTCCAAGCCAACTGTCTGAAGTCTGCGATCTGTTTCTTTCGACTGCTACTTACCGTTATCTCCACCTATCGGCAAATGGCAGAAGCAAAGTTTTACACCTTGTAATATAAATATATTTTAATAATTAAAAATTATTCACTTTTTTCTAATTTACTTTCTGTTTTTACTTTTTTTTATTTTCTTTTAAAAATTACTCTGTTTACTACAGCCAATAAACTGTAGGCATGTCTTTACATCCAGTTGCTTAACAATTCATATCATTGAGCTCGAGGAAGAAAATGAATGTTCCAGTGATAAAATACAAGATTTGTGTTTTGCATGTTCAGTTGTGTCTCAACATCATTGTGCTTCCTGTTAGGCATACCTCAGTTTTTGGAAATCCATTTTTGCCTGTGGATATCTTCCTTTTCCCACTTGTATCGTTATACTTATTATTATACTTTTATTTCATCATACTCCATTTTTACAAATTGTCAGATAAATTGACCACCTTGTGCCTTCATTTAAAATGTGTTTCCCTGTTACACATCTATCTTTTCTTCTAGAGAACAAGTAACTCATTTTGATTATTCATTACTTGAGTTAATTAAATTAAGTCCATTTATTATTTAGAACAGCTTGCAATTTTATTTTGAGTAACTTTATAAGAGAAGGATTTGTTTTAGTAAAAAGTTTGTATGAGTATGTGCCTTTTTACTTCACAGGTGTGCAGAGAAGGAGCATGGGTGGAAAATAAAGGGGCTCTGTTAACATTCCACTATCGCGAGACACCTATGCACTTGCGGCCTGAAATGGTTGCACAAGCTCAGACTCTGATTGAACAGGCAGGATTCAAAGCTGGATCTGCCCACTGCGCAATCGAAACAAAGCCTCCGGTACAGTGGAACAAAGGACGAGCATCTCTTTATATTCTGCGAACTGCCTTTGGAGTTGATTGGAGTGAACGAATCCGTATAATTTACGCTGGTGATGATGTTACTGATGAAGATGCCATGGAGGTATGTACCTACCATTTAGAGCCAATTGATTTTTGTCAAATTAAGGAAAGGGGCTAAAGGGTGAGTATTTTTGTACGGAATGGCACAAATGCTTCATCATATTTTAATCTAAAATCTGTTGTTGTTGTTGTATAGCAAGTTGTGCATTCTACACTTGCCAGGTCAAAATACACACATCACGAAGAAATAATTTCTCATTTTGAAGAACCATTAAAAATAACTACCCTTATTGCAAAGGTTGGTATCTGCTAGGCACAGTACAATTCCAGGTGGAACACCCTCCCCTTGGTGTAGTCTTTGACTTGTCTTTCCAAGCAATTTGTATGAGGATGTACAGTTTAGGTACACTCTAAATTATTGTGCAATTCGGCCTTTTTATTGTGTAGAAATTATAGCCAGAGATGGGAGAAATGATAAGTGACAGAAAAAATCGCAGGACCAGCTTCATCTGTTAATATTCTTAATCACTTTGAGTTTACCCTTCAAAACTAACCATGGAGCAATGTAAAGTATCTTGCTCTCTGTTTGTCGGTCCACAATTGCACTTCTTCAGCTTGGTCTTGCTTAGAACACTAGACTCACATCAGCAGGACTGACAAGGGGAAGGTCTCAGATACATCCAACCGATTTGGCTCAAATTTGGCAGGTCACTTGTGTACAGCCTAAAATGAAGGAATCTAAGATATTTTGCGTCAACACTCCCGCGTTTTTGAGAAGATCACCCCTAAAGGTTATGACGAGCAATCGACTCGAAATTCGCGGTATCGGTAGATAATTATAAATAGAGCATTTTTCATCATCAAGTAAGGGATCCGAAAACGCATACTTTCCCAGAAATCGAGGTAAGAAACTTTTACTACTGCCACTTCTGTACCTACATGGTGAAAGCTTTTTCGCTGGCAGCACCGATAGCGCAACGGCCAAAGTAACTGGCTGGGAATCGGAGAACCCAGGTTCGAGTCTCGAAGAAACCTAGCGGATATTCTTCTTTTCATTTGTATTTTTCCATATCTCAATTGATAGGGATAGGAGGGTTAATAAGGTAAGTAAATCAATAAAGAATTATGATAATGATAATAATAAGGTAGGAAAATAAATTCCTCTAACCTCTTGGGATAGTCAACAACTAAAATGTTACTCCATGTCACTTTACAACGGATCTTCCAGTCACTGTTACGTGTCCTCACTTTTCTTCGAACAACTAAATGGATGGTACTTGTCATATAAACATTCGAAACAAATATACTCACGGCACCAAGAACATCCAAATGAATGCAGTCTTTCAACAGCTACACTGTTCCTTCCGAAGAGTCGGCAGAAAACAAACTTGGTTTATATTTAAAAATATGTCTTTTTTTGGGAATTAATTTTGATGCATACCACGCATAAGATATCATTACCTTGAAAAATCTGTGCTGAAAGTTGGTTATGAATTATACTGTGAATCTTTATTGCATCTGTGCATTTGTGCAATTCCTGCTGGGTTTCCAAAAGCACACTGTAATTCTGAAGCCTGGAAATAGTTTTTAACCTTGCGATAGAAATAAACATCACTCGGCTAACACACAGGTGTGCAGTTTGGCGGTATTACTTTTACTGTGCACGTTGGCTGACCCTCGCCATCTATAAACATTGTGTCATATATTGTAGTATTAATTTTTCCACTCCAGGAATCCAATATTAGACAAAACTTGTTATTAGAAACGTATGGTTTTAAAGCGTTCTCAATATATCTTCTGTAAATCGCTTTCGTCAGCAGGCAACGTAAACATTTTTCAACGAGTCGGATAAACGATTGACCTCTTCTATAACCCGAGGACAAAATGTAACATTCGTTTCTTGTAAACACAGAAAAACCTTAGACAACACTTTTCCAGAGGTTGTGATGGCATATTTCGCCGTGTACGAATGTGTTAGTTTGTTTTTACTACCAACTGTGACAAGGGTTCGTTTTTCTCCCTTGTGCGACAACGTGTGTCGAATGTTCACTCCTATTTGATCAGTGTTGATCACGTAATCACGATTAAAACCAGTCATAAGTGACGCCATTTGTGTGCTGAAAATCTACTATATTTTGTACCTCCTTATGAGAGACATATTTAGTGACATGCCGACGACAAATCTTATACTCTGTTTTGAAATTTCTTGCCCAAGATAATGATGCAGCAAATGTAAAATCCTTGTTGGCCGTATATTGTAGCACTGCACCTGCAGCCCACTCCTGAAGTATTCTCGTTCTTACATTCTTGTTCTTACATTCTTGTTACGACAACGAGATTCAACAAATCGGTCGTATGTCCACTTATTTATTGCCTGGTATTTGTCGTATCTTGTCCCTCCTTTAACAATATCACTTTCCCACAATTTCAAGTCTTCCTTCCTTTTCAGGGCTGTTGTTGCTCCATTCTTTTGCAGTGTTTGCAAGTTCCAATTTGGATGATTCCTGGCTAGCGCTACCGCCTCTACTTTTACTTCAAGGGGTATAGCGCCGTAGTTCATTCATTTAGTAACCGGTTTGTAATACTCATTGGCAACAGATGAAGCACTTATTCCCAGAGACATGGAGATTTCCAAAGTGTTATCACCATTTTGCGATTCATTTGTCAGGATATCTTCCACTCAATCTGTTGTGGTTGGCAGGGGTAGTAAAGGAGGCCGAAATGCACACGTCTCAACTCACGCAGGCTGGTGTGAGGTCTGGAACATGACAAGAGAATTAGAATTGAGAAAAACAGACGTAGCTGGTTGAATACTTAACTTTAATTCATTCATGGAGAACGTCGCTCTTTATGGTACATGATTCACAATATCAATAGTACGGATACTGGCGCCTTGCTAGGTCGTAGCAAATAACATAGCTGAAGGCTATGCTAACTATCGTCTCGGCAAATGAGAGCATAGAAGTCAGTGAACCATCGCTAGCAAAGTCGGCTATTCAACTGGTCTGAGTGCTAGGAAGTCTCTCTAGACCTACCGTGTGGCGGCGCTCGGTCTGCAATCATTGATAGTGGTGACACGCGGGTCCGACGTATACTACCGGACCGCGGCTGATTTAAATTCTACCACCTACCAAGTGTGGTGTCTGGGTGTCTGGCGGTGACACCACACAATCACCTTCTGATTAATCTTCATGGTATAGTACTTCAGTATCAATAGAAGTCATTTCGTTCGTCAGCTCCAAAAATCGCTCGATGATAGCCGCTCCTACAATCTGGAACACCGAGAAACAGAACTGCCTGCTTCCGGTAGTGCATTGATAATACATCTCTCTTGCAACAATTTTACAAACCAAAACATGGCATCGGTAACTTCGCGCTTGCCATCGTCTGTGACAGGCTCCCAATTACATGTTACAGCACTAGTCGAAGGGTGTATATCCTCCATTATTCAGATTATGCACCTGAAAGATATGACACAACAAACAATAACTAGTTACAACGGCATAAACAGACAATCTAATTAGTACACACTACATACAGTACTCGTCATATGTTACTTACGGAAGAACACTGTATTCATTCGCAAAATGTATTTCAAAAGACACATTAACGATGGAAAAATCCCTACATGTATTCGTGAGGTTCGCTGCAGCCTAATAATGGAAAGCAACTCTTTCCGATTAACTTCTATAAGGCTCGTGCTGGACACCTTCCCTCTTCCAGGTTCACAACTATGATATGACGAAGAGGCAACTGGGACAACATAATTCTCTCCACATGCTTTCTGTCCCATGCCTCGCTGTAAACAAGCATTGCGCGGTTGGCTATCTGTGATCCCTCGTGAGGAATTCGCAGCACTCTTACTTGGAGTTGTTTTCATGTGGCAAGGCTTAAAATCTTAATACTTTACTAGCTCACGGCGTTTGGGAAATTAGTTTGCCCACCTTATTATTATCATTCCTTATTGATTACTTATCTTATTAACCCTCCTATCCCCTATCAATTGAGATATGGAAAAACACAAAGAAAAATTTGAACATCCGCTAGGTTTCTTCGAGATTCGGACCCAGGTTTTCCGATTCCCAGCCAGTTACCTTAGCCGTTGCACTATAGGCGCTGTCGGCGAAAGGCTTTTACCATGTGAGTACAGAAGTGACAGATGTAAAAGTTTCTTTCCTCGATTTCTGGAAAAGTTTGCGTTTGCAGACTCCATACCTGATGATGAAAAATGCTCTATTTACAATTATCTGCATATCCCTCCAATTTTGAGTCGATTGCTCATCATAACCTTTAGGGGTGATCTTCTCAAAAAAGCAGAGGTGTTGACCCAAAATATCTTAGAGTCCTTCGTTTTAGGTTGTACACAAGCGACCTGCCAAATTTGAGCTGAATCAGTTGGCTGTGTCTGAGGCCTTCCCCTTGTGAGATCAAATCCTTGTTGAGCCATTCTGCTGTAAAATTAGTTCTGTTTCTCTTAACATTAAATGCCAGGTCAGTTCTGTGGATTAGGCTGCTAAAAATGAAAAATTTTGTTTATTAATGTTGTTGCACTGGGAAAGTGAGTGTGAGAGTTTAGAGACTCAGCATTTGTGATGGACTGCAGAACAATCCTACAGGTACTGAGATATGTTTTGTGTAAGGATGGGAAGATAAGATAGATAAATGAAGGCTCATACTAAAGCATATAAATAGTCATTTTTCCCTTTCTCCATTTGTGGAACAGGAAAAGGAATGACTAACAGTAGTACAGAGTACCTTCCACAATGCACTGTATTGATAGCCTGTTGAGTATACATTTAGATGTAGATGATGATATAAATGAATGTATTCACATTAATGTCAACATTTTAGAAGTACTTTCTTCTTTTTTCCTGTCAATATTGCTGAAATGGTGTTGAGCTGACACTAATGCAGAGAACACTTACATCTAAAATACCTATGCTGTGAACGCAAACTAGGACCATCATATACCACTGTAGGTGCCTAGAGCCACAAAGAACACAGTAGAAAGCAATGCTCAAAAGCAAATACTCCATCCCCATAATTTGTATTCACTCAGTGGTTTTCAGATGCATTTAGCCCCCAACTTGTATGGGCTGTATGTTGGCTGTGTCAATCAATTTCTGTGAGTGGAAGGTGAGATGTGGAAGTGTGCTGTCGCAACACTGCATGCGTCATACTCAAGTTGATAATCAGCAAATTGAACAGTTAACCATAATAATTAAGAAAAGTTATTAGTTGGAAACTTGTTAGTTGGTACAGTTATTTATTACACTCAGAACGCTAGAAACCACTTAATGATGGGAGTATCTATATGGGAGGTATTCGAGTTTTAATTCAGCGAGTCTAACAGAAATTAGTCAGGGATGGCTGGAGTGCAAGGAGGCCAAATAGTGCATCTGGGGGCAGGCTGGGTGGCAGTCCCAAATAATGCCAGTTAGCATGAAGGGCAAAGCAAGTGGGGTCTGAAAGGGAAGGAGCAGGTGCAGAGATCCTGAAAAAGAAGCCGAAGTTACAGTTAAAAGGTAGTTGATGGAAGTGTACCTCACTTCACTTTGCTATCTGTGAACAAGTCCATCAGTGGACCTAACTCAAGGGAAAAGTGGTCCACCTTACATTTTACTGTGGTGGACAGTAAAGAATTCACAGTATTTATTAATGTGAAGTTTAGAGTTGTCTCCATGTTAGAAAACCATAGAGAATGATATTAATTACAAGCAAAGTTAATGTTTGGCAAACTGTAGTGTGTGGCATCACGGCCATCAAGAGTGAGGAGAAAGGGGGGGGGGGGGGGGTGATTTATCATTGTTAGAGAGACGAAACTTAGCATTGTTGGTCTATCAGGATTGCAGGATAAGTTTTGCTAATGAACATACTGTGCTAGTAATGTTGTCCAAGGAAAGTAGCACAGGCAGTGAACTTTAAGACTGGGTTTGTAAGAAACTGCTTAGATGCAAGTAGTGGATGAACAAAGCTTATGGTGTGTGTACTCCTGAGTGCGAATGTAGGTTGGACGTGGCCTACTGACAAGCTGTTAACCACTCAAATGTTGTTTTATTGTTATTTCTGATGACCCTTTGGTCACAATTTGCAATTTGTGGAATTTGCTGGCTTGGGGAATATTTAATTATTTCTAGGTTTCCAAACTGCAGTGGCAAGTTGTGATAAGTCCCATGTGGCAGAAAGTATTATTTCCATCTCCCCAATATAAATTAGCTGTGTTGTGGCATTTATGAAACATAAATTCTTAACTGAGTGAAGTCGTTTTGTATGGCCTTTGTGCCACTGGTATCAGTGCATGGCCGTTACACAGTATCTGTGAATTCTGATAAGCACCATCTTTGATGTAATTACTAATGTACAACCACTTATTTTGAGGACATTGGGCCTCCACAATATAGATAACTTCCGCCACAATTAGTTTCTCTTTATAGGTATTTGTATCAAGTTCCCCAAGTGTGGTTGTGTCAAAAACTTACCAAGGCAGATTTCACATGCTGAAACACAGCCTACTGATAACTGCACTAGAGGTAAATATGACTGTTTTCACAGTTGGCAAAGTGAGACTGCCTGCCCAGGATGCAGTACTAAAAGGTACATCAGTGTCTATATAGTGCCATACACCCCTGTACACTACCTCTTACTGTAACAAGGTGATATGACCAACAGTAAGTTGTAGATTAGGATTTGACATTCTAGTTTCTCTCTAAGATGGCTGATGTACGAGGGCTGCCCAAAAAACAAAAAACAGATTACATTGTACTATTAAAAAAAATCGGTAAAAATGAAGTCTTATTGATTTTGAAAGCAACACACAAATTCCACTTTTCTGCAGATCAGTGTCATCATCAAAGTGCTGTGTTAACAAGCTGGGTCCTCATTGTTGGAAACAGATGGTACTCACTGGGAGCAAAGTCCGGACTGTACAGTGGATGAGGAAACACCTCACACTTCTCGAATGCGATTGTCTGTGTGTGGTCAAGTGTTGTTATGCAAAAACAAAATTTCTGAACTCTGCTTTCCTTTGTGCTTATTTTGCAATGGTTTGGTGCAGGAAATTCGTGGAAAACTAAACAAGAGCTCTGTCATAGTGAAACGGCAGTCTTCTTGAATCTTCTCATTGATTTTTGTGACTGTTTCATCAGTCAGAATACTCGGCCACCCACCTCACTCTTCATTGTGAACATTAGTTCAGCCACTTTTAAACCTGGTGTGCCATTGGCACACTTCACTTTCAGTGATTAAATTCTCTCTGTATACTTCATACAGTTACTCATAAATATCAACTGGTTTATGATTTTCTGCCAACAAAAATCTTACTACTGACCACACTTCACAACTCATAGTATTTTCTGTTGTGGCACACATTTAAAAATTCTATTGTGAAATACTTTGAAAGGCATGAACCTCACACTATCACAGCCAGATGCCAACTGAACGGCCAAATGCTTGTACAATAGTGTACCCCCCACTCCATGCTAGCCCCATCCATTGTTATTGCATGCAAAAACGTAATCTGCTTCCGGGATAGCCCTTGTACTTGTGTTGTATTCATCAGCACCACATTTGTTAGATTCAGAGCAAAAATTAATCTGACCATGAGAGGATATTAGAAATGTTTCAGGGAGTGGTTCATTCAGCGAGGACTAAATGACTTTGTTAAAAATTCACTATCCTCTTTCTTTCTGAAGAATACAGTGACGTATTATTAGTGCCTTGTTTACATTGTACCCATTCGTTGCGAAGGAGGTTATTGCAGTCAACAGTGATGTCATGTTGGAGTTGTTTTCTTTTCCTGATGCACTCATATTTGATGTAATTGAAACTCCAAAACACAATAAACTAAGTGTGCATTGTTATCCTGTGATACTGTGTTCGTTTGTTTGCATAATGTAAAGCTTACTTCAGAAATAATTCATTTGACTTTTTTGCCACACAGTATATAAGAGACACAGTGCTGAGATTGTAGCAGTGCTCATTCCAAATGAATTACTATCAAAAGAGGGATTCTTAGGAGCGCCGCCAATCTTACACAGTCAGATTTGGCAGTCTGATGCAATCAACGTAAACTGCCAGTTGAAAATTTGGCTTAGTTGCAGCTTACCTACACGCATATCACCTGTTGTGTGCAAACTGTAGAAAACAGTCAGTTATCTGCTGGCAGTGTTTATGCATTCTCACAGTCAGCTGTTGAATGTGAAGTGGCATTGGAAAAGTGGCACACATTGCTTGAGCGGAAACATCTCAGAAAAGGTGGAGAAGTGACCTAATTCCCCATACCCACCCTTTATGTTCTCCTCTATAATATCTTGACAGCAATATCTTGCTCACAATACATTCGAAAATCTTACGCTTTATTTTGAATACATTGGACAGCCAAGTTTGATCTAAGAGGTGTCAGGTCACAGTATTTGCATCGTGACTTCTCATCAGTAAAGGTGTAACTCGGCAAGAATGTTCAGAAGCGGTTACACATTCATCTCCTCCTATGCATTCAGCTCCATACTAATACATGTTATTTGAGAACTTGTGGTAGTTCAGTGAAGTGATAAGTGAATTACATCTCCCTTTGTTGAAGTACAATACCTTAATAGGCATTATCTTCAAACAAATGTCACGCATGGCCTGGAGGTCCTATGGGATAGAAAAGCCATCCTAAATTTATAAAAGCTATTATATTCAATACTTTTGAGTTCTGCCTGGGCTTTTGGTGCCAATAAACCATCCTTTCTACATCTACACATACATCAATACTCTTACGCATGCACCATACCACTACTAGTTATTTTCGTTCTTGTTCCACCTGCAAATAGAATGACGCAGAAGTAGCTGTCTATATGCCTTCATATGATTTCTAATTTCTCGTATCTTATGTTTGTGGTCCTTTCGCGCAATGTATGGTGGAGGCAATGGAATCATTCTGCAGTCAGCTTCAAATACCGGTTCTCTTAATTTTCTCAATAGTGTTCCTCAAAAAGAATCCCTCCAGGCATTGTCATTTGAGTTCCCAAAGCATCTCCGTTACACTTGTGTTTTGTTTGAACCTACCAATAACAAATGTAGGATCCTGCCTGCGAATTTCTTCAATAATGTCTTCCTTTAATCCGATCTGGTAAAGATCCAAAACACTAAAGTAGTAGTCAAGAATAGGTCACACTAGCATGAACCACACTTTCCTAAAATTCCCTCAATACACCGAAGTCAACCATTCATCTTTCCTACCACAATTCTCATATGTTTGTTCCCCCCCCCCCCCCCCCCCCCCCTCCTGGCTCGGGGTTAGAATAGGCCTGAGGTGTTCCTGCTTGTCGTAAGAGGCGACTAAAAGGAGTCTCACACATTTCGGCCATTTTTCAAAATTTTCCTTAAGAGCAAGCCAGTTGGGAAAGGTGCCTTACAAGGTGCATAGTGTCTGTCATGCACTGAGACCTCTCGCATCCTTCGTCAATGTGGATCTGCAGTTCTGCTAGTTCTCCAGCTGTTGGATGAGGTCACCCTCCTGGGTGCATTTTCCTCCATCCTCTGTGCAGTATCACTTTCTGTGCTGTTGATATTGATATCCAACACATTAGCCAGTCTGTTGTGGGGCTGCTATGTACCGTGTCGGTTGTAGATACATGACAACAGGGATTGCTCTGCAGATGCCTGCACTGTTAACTCCCCATGTATGTCAAGGAGTAGATGCCCATCACATCACCCTGGAGCATTGGGACTCCTAGCAATGGCAGTCTTGCCAGGTGGCCTTTGCTGTAGCTGGGTGGCACCCATGGGGAGGGCCCATGGTCGGAGTATGTGGCATCAGGGTGGATGACACACCATGAAGCATAGTACATCATCTTTTGTTGGTGGTCAGACACCAGCAGTCTCTAAGCGGTCAAGGTCTAACTTTAATGCTAAGAAATATGACCCCAAATTGTCCCCCACCCCCTCCCCTGACCACACTGTGGGAGGATTGGCAGCGAAGCTTATTCAGCCCAGTATCTCGTATGTACAAAAGTTGGGGAATCTTTCTTGTCAGTTTTTTGTGGAGCATTTAGGGAACAAGCTTGGTGAGGTGGAGGGCTTGTCCAAAATGTGGTCAGGGTCGGTCTTGATCAAAACAGCATCCCCTGCTCAATCACGAGCACTACTCGGCTGTGACAGGCGGGGGGATGTTTCTGTTTCCAGCACACCTCATAAGAGCTTAAATATGGTCCAGGGACCTTTGTTTGCAGTCTGACAATGAGCTACACACCAATTTAGAGTGGCGAGGTGTCCATTTCGTCTGGCGCAACCACCGGGGTTTGAGCGATAATCAGGTTGCCACTGGTGCCTTGATCTTGGCCTACAAGGGAGACACATTACCCGAGAAGATCAGAGTGATGGTCTACTGCTGTGATGTAAAGCCATATATTCCTCCCCCGATGCAGTGCTTTAAGTGCTGGAAGTTCAGCCATATATTCCTCCCCCGATGCGGTGCTTTAAGTGCTTCCCACTGTACTTCTAGTGCCACCTGTCGGGATTGTGGACATCCATCACATCCCAATACTCCCTGTGCCACACCTCTCATCTATGTCAGTTATGGAGAACACCATTCGCCTTGCTCGCCAGACAGCAGGATTCTCCAGAAAGAAAGAAAAATAATGGAATACAAGACCCTGGACCAACTAATCTACACTGAGGCTAAGAGAAAATATTAGAAGCTACATCCAGTGCATATGACGTCAACCTAAGCCGCTGCTACGACAGCGGTTGTACCATCTTCTGTTCCACTGCGTACAGTTGGCTCTCAGAGCTGTCACACTCCACCTGGCCCCTTGATGGTGGGAGGCACTTCCCTCCCTGTTGCTCCTGCACAAACTACATCAGGAGCAACCCTCCCCCCCCCCTCCCTCCTCCCTCCTCCCTGTTGCTCCTGCACAAACTACATCAGGAGCAACCCTCCCCCCCCCCCCCCTCCCTCCTCCCTCCTCCCTCCTCCCTGCCCGCCACCCATCAGGGACGTCAGTCCCCACTTCGCAACCACACAGCCAGAGAAGCATAAGTCTTCTTTGGCTCCTCTCACCAGGAAGGGATCCCTTGGGTCAGTTCCTTCCCAGGTTCCTACCAGTGGCAAAGCTGACACCCGCCAGTGGCAGAAGCCATCACAGGGAGCAGGTTGTAGGGATTCGCTGTCCTCCTCAGTCTCTGAGACTGAATCAGTGAAGCTCTCCCAGCCGGACAAACCTAAGGAACAGCAAGAGAAACCTAAAAAGGAAAAGACCCCCAAGAACCAAGGCACTGCAGTGGGACCCACACCACCACTAGCTACCAGCTCTGTGTCTGAGGATGAAATGGAGATTCTGGTGTCTGCCGAGGACCTAGATCTCGCTGGACCCTCAGACACAATGGATGTCAATCGCACGGGTACTCATCTGGTGGCAGGAGGTGACCCTGAGACGTAGGCTGCCTCATCGAGTGTTCCATGCCTTCCCAGTCTCGCGATTACGTAATCCTACAGTGGAATAGTGGTGGTATTTTTACACCACCTGGCTGAGCTATGGCAACTGTTAAGCTTTACACTTGCTTTCTGCATTACACTCCAGAAAACCTGGTTCCCGGCAATGCGGACCCCTGCCCTCCGTGGCTACGAGAGATATTGCAGGAACTGTAGTGACTAAAATAGTGTCAGGTGGAGTTTGTGATTATTTCCTGAACCCAGTATGTAGTGAACCTGTGCCCCTTCAAACACCTCTTGAAGCGGTGGCTGTCAGGATAATCTTCCTCCAGATAGTGCAGTACCTCTGAACGTATTGCCACTCTGATTGATCAACTCCCTAAAACTTTTTTACTTTTGGGAGATTTTAATGCACATAACCCCTTGTAGGTTAGCGTCATGCTTACTGGTCGAGGTAGGGAAGTCAAAAATTTACTGTCACAACTCGACCTCTGCCTCTTAAAGTATAGGTGCCCCCACACATTTCAGTGTGGCACATGGCACATATTCAGCCATTGATCTCTCAGTTTACAGTCCGGGCCTTCCCACATCTATCCATTGGAGAGCACATGATGACCTGTGTGGTAGTGACGACTTCCCAATTTTCCTGTCACTCCCCTGGCATCATGCCCACGGACACCTACCTAGATGGGCTTTAAACAAGGCAGACTGGGAAGCATTCACCTCCGCTCTCACCTCTGAATCTCCCCCACATGGTGCCATTGATGTTGTCGTTGAGCAGGTCACTACAACGATCATTTCTGTGGTGGAAACGCAATCCCTTGTTTTTTAGGGTGCTCTGGCAAGAGACAGTCCCTTGGTGGTTGCCAGAAGTTGCTGAGGCAATTAAAAAGTGTTGGTGAGCACTACAGTGACATAAGCAGCACCCTTCCCTAGAGCACTTAGTAGCCTTTAAGCGGCTCTGTGCCTGCATTCGCCAGCTTCTAAAATGACAAAAACAGGTGTGTTAGAAGAGGTACATCTCGATCATTGGGTGTCATACATCACCTTCCCAAGTCTGGACAAAGATCAGATGTCTTTTTGGGTACCAGACCCCAGCAGGTGTCCCTGGCATTAACATAAATGGCGTGTTATCTACCAACGCTAACATGATTGCCGAACACTTTGCTGAACACTATGCACTATGCTTGAACATCTGCGCCGGAGAACTACCCCCAGCCACTTGTACCTCAAATGGCAGATGAAAAGGAAAGTCCTCTTGTTCACTACACACCAAGTGAACCCTATAACGCCCCATTTACAGAGTAGGAGCTCCTCAGTGGCCTTGCATATTGCCCCGACACAGCTCCTGGGCCAGATCGGATCCACAGTCGGATGATTCAACATCTCTCGTCTGACTACAAGCGACATCTCCTCATCATCTTCAACTGCATCTGGTGCGATGGAGTCTTTCTATCGCAATGGCAGAAGAGCACCATCATTCCGGTGCTCAAACCTGGTCAAAACCTGCTTGTGTGGATAGCTACCGACCCATAAGCCTCCTCATCTTTCTTTGTAAGCCGCTGGAACATATGGTGAGTCAGCGGTTGGGTACATGTAAGAGTGACTTCTGCCAGGGTCGCTCTACCACTGATAACCTTGTGTCCCTTGAGTCTGCCATCCAAATAGCCTTTCCCAGATGTCAACATCTTGTTGCCATCTGTTTTGAGTTACGTAAAGCATACAACGTGACCTGGTGACATCATATCCTTGTCACATTGTATGAGTGCAGTCTTCGGGGCGCACTCCCGATTTTTATCCAAAATGTCCTGTCACTCCGTATTTTCCGTATCCAAGTTCCCCCATATACAGGAGAATGGCATTCCGCAGGGCTCCATATTGAGTGTCTCTCTATTTTTAGTGGCTATTAACAGTCTAGCAGCAGCTGTAGGTCTGTAGGTTTGTCGGTGTCAGCTTCTCTCTATGCAGATGACTTCTGCATTTTATACCGCTCCCCCAGTACTCGTGTTGCTGAGCAGCGCCTACAGAGAGCCATTCACAAGGTACAATCATGGGCTCTAGCCCACGACTTCCAGTTTTCAGCTGCGAAGTCGTGTGTCATGCATTTCTCTCAGCATCGTGTAATATATTGATTATTCCTTGCTACTGTAGTGTTATCTTGAAGCTGTGAGAAAGGAGGACAGGCACTCCAAGGTGCGGAAGAAGAGAAGATGCTGAGGGCAGACGAAACTAGGAGAGATATTGTTACATGAAGTAAACCGTAAGGGGGAGAGCCTTGCGAAAATGCAGATGCCCTCAAATGCTATTCCAGGGTTTTAGTTACTCTTCAAGGAATTAACATGTAACTTCATATGTCGTCTAGACGCTGTGGTAGGTTGCCACTGTAGAACTTTGTAACCAACAGTCACGTACTAGAGTATAAAGCCAGCTTTATACCAGCCCTGAGAACAGCAATGTCAGTAGGCTCACAAGGGTTAGAAAGTGAGTGAACACGCCAAAAATTGTTGACCTAGCAGTCTGTACTCCGGGGAGCTCGAGGGGCGGGGCTAAATGACGTATAACAATAATGTTGCAAGCCTTATTTGGCAGAGCAGTTATGTTTAGCTTTCAGCTGAACAACGTTGATACCAAATACGGACTTAGTGCAATTGCATTAACATCCCTGCCTTAGGAGGAGTAGAGGGGACCTAACTAAACCATGATTGGCAGGCGCCTGCAAGAGACCTGCAGGATTGGCTGGGTGACTTTAAGTGGGAAAAAAAGTGCCCGCACGCGATTCTTTAAAACACCTAGATTCTGCATTTTGGCAGAGTTCTCAGTAAGACAATCTGGGTGCCGAATCCACGTCCGTCAACTCCAGCCTCGGTCCAGATCTGCGTAAGTCTGCTCTCTCACTTGGAGTGCATAAGTGAACAGTGTCACATTCAGTATGTTTTGTTTTGAAACTAAGTTGTTGCCTTAAGATGCTGCTAGTGTTTGCTACTGTGGTTAGCATCCACTCCTGGGACTTCTGCTCTGGTTTCTCTTGTAATAGTGTTATTTGTGCTTTTTATAACCATAGAATTAGCCTCTAGTGTATTAGTTGTTCCCTAATTCAAAACCCTGTTTGTCCAAGAACCTCCACAATGAGATCCCTACTGAGTCTCGCCACTTGCATTTCTAGCAAATGCCTGCACCAGTGTTGGCTCAGATAGAAGAAAACAATCAAATGCCCTCACTGTGAATTGTCCTTCTGCCTTCTGCTCTGTACCGCTTGGGAGTGCGGACTGACCAGTAACCCCTTTTCTCCATCTCCCACCATGTCAGGACACAACAATCACACCGTTCATCCAGAACCAGAACTTTATCGTAATGACAATCTACTCACTGTAATGGAGACATGTCGATTCTTAGGACTGGTTTTCAACACTCGATTGACTTGGCTACCTCACCTTCATCAGCTTAAGTGGAACTGCTGGCAGCACTTCAATGACCTCCAGTGCCTGAGCAACACCAACTGGGGTGCAGATAGCTCTAAGCTGCTGGAGCTCTACAGAGCCCTCATTCAATCCCGCGTTGACTATGGGAGTCTGGTTTACAGTTTGGCTGCACCCTCAGCATTGCGTTTCCTCGACCCATTGTGCCATTGTTGCATTCGGCTAGCAACAGGAGCTTTTGGACGAGTCCGGTGACCAGTGTCCTGGTGGAGGCCGGAGTCCCTCCATTGAAAGTTAGGCCTGCACAACTGCTCGCCAGTTATGTTGCCCATGTTCATAGTTCTCCTGCGCACCTGGATTGCCATCTCCTTTTCCCAACCATGGCAGTTCATGTCCTGCATCGGCGACCCAGGTCAGGCCTTACAATTGCTGTTCGCGTCCAGTCCCTTCTGTCTGAAATGGAGTCCTTCCCATTATCACCTGTCCTGTCCTTGAGGTCCAGTCACATACACCTCCATCGTGAACACCTAGGCAGCAGATTCTTCTGGACCTCTTGCATGGCCCTAAGGACTCTATTAACCCTGGCGGCTCTCCACTATCACTTCCTCTCGGTTCTTGACATGTACCAGGGCCATGAGGTGGTTTGCACCGACAGCTCGATGGCTAATGGTCATATAGGCTTTGGGTATGTTCATGGAGGATGTATGGAACAGCACTCCTTGCCACATGGCTGCAGTGTTTTCACTGCAGAGCTGGGGGCCATATCTCGTGCTCTTGAGCACATCTGCTCATGCCCTGGCGAGTCATTTCTCCTGCGTACTGACTCCTTGAGCAGCCTATAAGCTGTTGACCTGTGCTACCCTCACCAGCCATTGGTAGTGTCCATTCAAGATTCCATCTATGCCCTGGAATGGTCCCATCGTTCAGTGGCTACATGGAAACTGCTTCTGGCGATAGGTGTCTCCAAAACTGACCTACGTTCTGTCGTACGCCACAGGATTTTTCGGCTTTGGCATAACAGTACACACAACAAATTGCATTTCATTAAGGAGAATACGAATGTGTGGAAGTCTTCCATGTGGTCCTCTCGCAGGGAATCAGTTATCCTCTGCCAGCTCTACATTGGCCATACATGGTTAATGCAGGGTTACCTCCTCCGTCGTGAGGACCCACCTCTGTGTCGTCGTGGCGCACAAATGACGGTCGTCCACCTCTTGCTGGACTGCCCACTTTTATCTGCTCTGCAGCAGACTTTTAACTTACCCAGCACCCTACCTTCAGTGTTGGGTGACAATGCCTCAACAGCAGCTTTAGTTTTACTTTTTATTTGTGAGGGTGGATTTTATCATTTGATTTCAGTTTTAGCGTATGTCCTTTGTCCCTCTGTGTCCTCCGTCCTAGGGCTTGTAGGGTGGAGGTTTTAATGTGTTGCAGAGTGGCTGGCTTCTCCTTTTTATTCTCATAGTCATCCATGGTAATCTGCTCTCTCGTTTTGATCTCTTCTACATGTTTTTTGTGTGTGTCTGTTGTTTTCTTGTCCAATTTTGTCCATTTTAGTGTTTGTTGCCCTTCTGTCATTCTTGTAGTTTTCTCCTTTCTTCCAGCTGTGTTTTGTATGTCTGTATTATTTTACTGCCACCTTTGTGGAATTATTTTAATCAGAATGAGAGACCGATGACCTAGCAGTTTAGTACCTATCTCCCTCTTTTACACCAACCAACCATCACATGCTCATTTGATTTCATATCATTTTGCATCATTATGGCCAGATATTTCAGTGACATGGCTCTGTCAAGCAGGATACTGCTAACGCTGCATCCAAACACTACAGGTTTGTCTTTCCTACTCATCTTCATTAACTTACATTTTTTCTACATTTAGAGCTAGTGTCATTCATCACACCGACTAGAAATTTTGTCTAAGTCAGCTTGTTTCTTTCTACAGTCACTCAACTTCGACACCTTAACATCCACCACAGCATCATCAGCAAACAACTGCAGATTGCTGGCCAGCCTGTCCACCAAATCATTTATGTATATCACTGTTCCCTGAGGCGCTCCTGACGATACCCTTGTCTCTGATGTACATTCACCATCAAGGACAACATACTGGTTTCTATAACTTAAGGAAACTTTGAGTCACCTACTGAACTTATTCCATATGCTTGTACCTTCTTTAAGAGTCCTTCCATGTTATGTTGATCATATTTTTTAAACCAGCAATGATGATACAAGACAGAAACTACTGGTAAATATTAAAAATAGTTAATATGATAGCTTTTGGAGGATTTAAGATGTCTCTTCTTGTTGCTTTGAGAGATTTGGAGTACTGCTTGCAGAAAGTGCTGTGAAATAGTAAATGGCACTCAAAATGTTTATGAAACATTCTTATGTTATTAAAAAGTCACATTATTTATTTTAAAGTGGGTTTGGAAATGTAGTCAAGTTTTAAATAACCATGTTTCTTTTGTGATGAACAGTTTGGCATCTATAAGGTAATAATTCCATCTCAGCAAAAATAATAGTATATGTCTGTCACCACAGTAGTACATGAAGCATTATGTGCCACATAACTAATTTTTTGCACTGTTTCTTTTCCAGGCTCTAAAGGGAATGGCAGCTACTTTCAGGGTGACGTCATCCCACATAGTGAAGACTGCTGCCGAACGGCGACTTCCAAACACCGATTCAGTCCTCACGATGCTCAAGTGGTTAGAGCGCCACTTGAGTGGGAGAGAGCCTCGACAGGATGCAAATGGTGGCCCCTACAGGCGCCCTTCCAAAAGTAAGGGATCTCGATTAAGTGTTACAAGTGAAATGTCATATACACCACATTCCGTGTCACCAGAACCTCAGTCACCAGCAGTCTCTAATTAGGTGGTCAGTCCATCTCTGCCTGTCTGTCTGCTATGTAGGGAAGTTCATCACTTGTGTATGTGGCTTTTTTTCTCGAGTTTGAATATGGGGTTACCAGTAGCGTATGTTCCCATATTTGTCTATTTGTCTCTAATTACGATTTATTGAGAAAGACATAGTTAGAGGATAGAGAGATTGTTCCCAGTGTAACATGTTGTAAGATAACAAATGTCTACAACTGTACCTACAGAAGTTTTTATGCATTTTGGTGCACAAATATGTGACAATGTGTAAGAGTATCTGGTAAGAAATGATACAAGTGGTTTGCTAATTGTTTACAAAAATATTTTTCATACATAATTCTTCAAACAGTGTGTATAAAAGGAAAGCAAAAGATGTCATGAGAATGCCTTCTGTGTCTTTTATTCTTACGGAATACTTATTTAGTGTTCTTTTCGTACTTGGATTCTGTCCTCTGTATTGTGTTCTTGACGTTGCAACTAAATGGAATCAGATTTGTAGAGATTTTGCCTGAATGTTTACATTTTATTTTGTGGAAAGATTTATCTTTTGTATTTTACAGATGAGATTAAAGCTGTAATTTGTTGAATTCAGTGATATATGTTTTTAGGCCGTTTTTGTATGTATATTGGAAAAAGAATGTTTTTAACAAGAGATTTAATGTTATACAGTGTCTTTCTTTGCAACAACTACTCCAGTCACTGTTTTTGTTGTTTCTTTCTCTTTATACCCATAATCTTGTATGTTGCATGTATGGAAATTAAGATTTTCATTTCTATGTGTATTTTGTGTGCTGCTCTTCATCACTTTCTCAGTGTAATGCAATCAGAAATTTTGTTGTTGCATTAGAGAGAAAATACCTGTAAGATGCCAGCAGTTCAATTTTAATCTCATGTAGAAAGATTGTTTCAGATATTTAAATTGGAGATGACAGAGTGATGTTAGGGCAGATGTGGGTCAGTATGTAGCCGCTAATTTGTCCAATGTTCAGTGCTTTGCATTAAGGGCTGACACATTTGTAAATAGTCAGAGAAACTATCTTAAAAATATGGTTTCTGTATTCTATTTTTTTGTGTTTTTCTTTTTTAGTCTTTGTATTTCAACAGCCACATGTGTGATATATTGTCTGTGGTATGTTATTAAAAGTATAATGTAATTATGGAAAGGGATGTCACATACATTGTAAAATATGGGACACATTGAGTTGTTAAGTTTATCTTTTTTGTAGTAGAAATAATTGTTGGAGTAAGATCTATGTAATTATTTTTATTCCAACCTTAAATCAACTTTCAGCTTTAAAATCTGAAGCTTTAATAAATATCTCAATATCAGTAACAGAGAAACTTATCGATAAGAAAGTCATTGAAGCATCAAAATGCATACGCATTTCCAATTTGAAACTAAACAGTTTTATTGTAGTAGATATTATATGTGACAAAGATAGTGAGCAGAGGTCAGTAAAGAAGCTTAGTTGTTTAATTCGTGATATTCACATTCTGTGGTCCATTGGGTATCTATATAGGACAGAGGTACATATTTTTATATACATTGGGTGGTATTTAAGTGTGCCAAAAGTGACTGTCACCAGTTTCACTTAGTGAGGACCCAGCATTTCTGTGTCACTGTGGTAAGTGGTGAAAACACAGAAGTGGAGCCAATGTGTTATATTTATTCAGATGAATTTTACAGTAGAAAATATCTAATCATACTTGTCATCTTTTATGGTGTTTCACCCTAAAATCCAATATTTTTTTCCAATTGCTGTTGTGTCTACCATTTACCTGATTAATGATTAATGCAGAGTTAAATTGCCACCACTCACATAACTATAAATACGGACTCTACACAAGCCTCCATTCCTCACAGCCTGAAATTTTTCTATTCAATTTATGAATTAAAATGCCTTTTATCAAACAGATAGTGTTACACAGAACTCCGTCAGTCACCCTACACATGATAATTACGACAGCTTGAGGTTTCTGCCTCACGGAGGTGCAGAGAGTATTATATCTAATAAATGATGTGAAGCTGAACTATGTTGAAGACCAAAATGGTCTGAAACAGGAATCCAATTGTATCAGCCTGTCATAAATTGCAAGTTTAAAATTACATAATATTCTCAGCTAAGAGTAATGTGGCCATTTAGTCAACTGTTCATTTCTTATTTTGTTCATTATCATTGAGAATATTCCACGTTTTGAAAATTATTTTCAATTTAAAATATTATACACATTTTTGGAGTTCTTATAGCCTCACAGAATTCTACATCTCGTTTGCGCCCTATAACAAAATGTTTGCACATTCCGGAACATCTCACAGAAGTAAAAATAAATTGGATGTTGAATAAATTGTTATTATGGGTTTCTGATCACTGCAGAAACTGTCTCATTTCACCTTTGAGATGAACATTCAGCAAGAGTAGGGATTAATGATGTTAACTTCCCAGCAAATCTCACATTCTTAGCCTAAAACTGCTATCAAAAGCTACAATCTACTGACCACAGTAAGCTCATCAGAATAAACACTTGCCTTACACCAGTTTATTATGCAAAAACCTAAGAAGTGTGATTTAAAATTGTGTCTATTCGTTGTGAATTATGAATAATGGCAAGCATTTTGTGACTGGAGGTTTGTGAAACATTTGTGCGTATGGTATTGGTTTCATCCATTATATGGCAGTCTTTAGTATAAATATTAGCTCACTATTTCCTGTTTCTTGAGAGGAAAACATTGGTCTTCCTCTGGTGTTGGTTCTTCCAAATGTCTTGCGCTATTTTCAAGGTTCCTATTTGGAACTGCTTTTCTGTTCAGAAAGGCAGTCTTGTGTAAGCCTAAGTGAATCTCCTTTTTTTTTTAGTATACAGATACTGTAAAATGTGTGTTTGGAAACTAATCAAGGGCACCAGTGGCTTTTATATAAATTCAGTGTCTTCTATTTTTATGTGTTAAGGAAATGTTGATATATTTTAGATGTTTATCATTGTATAAAGTAATTGTGACTTAGTTGACTCACAGACATGAGAGTTGTTGCAGTTCCGAAATGAACTTTTTGTTGTTAATTTCTTTAAGGTAATGTTAGAAATTGTTTCAGACATTTCAGTAAGAATTGTTAAAATGATATTTTTGTGATAAAATCTGTATTTTTTTCTTCCATGTGTGTGATTTAATTAGTTGTTCTGCCACAGCCAAAATAGATTTTGTTATTGTCCTGCTGTAACTATCACTGAGTAACCCAAAGTTAAGACCCTCCATACAGATCAGCTTTCCTTAGCAACACTGTTTCATACATGTATGGCTTTTTATAAAGGCTGTGACACGACATGAAATCTAGTATAAACATTTAAGTAAATTGCCCTGCAGACTGGGCGTCCAACACAAGCCATGGTGCTATTACTCGTGGAAAGGAATGATACAAAAAAAAGGTGATTTAATTTGTACACATTTACTGTATTTAAAGATAAAGCTCTTGTTAGTGTAAGTAATTTTATTAAAGTTATATATGTTAAGTAAGCTCAGTATTGAAACAAAGATTCCCTTTACGTACTTTCTAAAAGTGTTTGTTGAACTTATTTTTATGACTGTTATACATATCAAGAAAATGTGACGCTAATGTTAAGTGAATGTTGTAGTTTAATTTAAATGTTAACACAAGTATATATGAGACGTGGAAATTTCAGGAAAATACTCTGTGCAGTTTTTTGTATCTGTCAGTGGACAAAATGAAAAACAAATAAAAATACTATAACATTGATATTTTTTTTAACAAAGAGCATGTGAATTTTCTTTCCATCAATCCCCAGTACTGTAATCAGGCATTAGTAAAATAGTCAGGGAAAGAAGAAAATCAAAATTTTTAATAATGCATACCTGGTATCAATAAATGAATGATGATCTGTTTTGCTATTATGTTTGAGCTTATAATGTTTGGAAATGGCACAGTCTGGTCTCTTTTTTAAAGTACAGTTATAAAAAAGATAATTCTCTCACTTGCACTCTGATATTCATAAATAGGTACTTTCCATTTAATAATGAACAGTTATTTTTTATTTTTATCTGTGTGTAACGATAGTCCAAAACTGTCTGAATGTATCTAATCAAACAATGAAAACCCAGTATGGAATAGTGACAATATGATGTCACCATATAGTGGAGACATTGAGTTGCAGACAGGCACAACAAAAAGACAGCTAAAAAAGTAAGTTTGTGGCCAAAAGGCCTGTATGCTCCCACAAACAGCACTTTACCATCCTTTCCTTCAGCCTGCTATTCCTCCCTCTCCCCACCCCAACCACCTGCAAATTTATACAAAGGTGAAACCAGTGATGGAATTTCGCTGAATTCTTCTAAGTCCGCAGACTGAGCTGTAATGATTAAGTGGTTTTGTACCCCAACATATAAGCATCAGTCACTAAATAAACTGAAAAGGAAAAGAAGGTCTGGCATTGAATACCTGGAGGTCACTGGAGACAGAGTACAAGCTGGGGTCGGGGCAGGAAAGTGGACTACGCTGACATTTGTCTTAACTGATTCGAGGAGACAACAGAGAACCTAAGCCAGCTGGTGTGGCTGAGCGGTTCTAGGTGCTTCAGTCTGGAACCATGCGACCACTACGCTTGCAGGTTCGAATCCTGCCTCGGGCATGGATGTGTGTGATTCCCGTAGGTTAGTTAGGTTTAAGTAGTTCTAAGTTCTAGGGGACTGATGACCTCAGATGTTAAGTCCCATAGTGCTCAGAGCCATTTGAACCATTTTGAACAGAGAACCTAATCTGGATATTCAGACAGGAACCTGAACTCCCATTTCTCTCAAAATGTAAGTTCAGTGAACTGTGTATATGAGCAATGAAACCCTCTACTGCACTGGATTGGGGCATTTAGAAGTTCTCTTATCCCCTTTCTTCTTCTCGGATGGGCACTACACTACCTTCTCACTCTGTTATTGGGCAAAATAGTGTCACATCTTGGCCAATACTGGGGAACGTAGCCAAATTTTCTCTTTCTTCTATGCCTCTTCAGTCAGCAAGGCTTGCTGTTCCTCACAATTATTTCAGTCAAATTATCAAAAAAATTTCCAAGTGGCTGCATTATTGAGGTAAATTTGATATTTTAATGTGTTGTGCTGGTTTTTATCCAGAGTACTTTGCAGTAGTTTGCCAACAACATTTTTTTACCCCTTTCTACAAAAAAACTGTGAAGTGTATAACTTTCATTTTTAGATTTGGTCAGATACTTGCAAATCAATCTGTATTTTCTTTATATCCTCAGTGGAGTCAGAGCTCTTGAAATTTTATAAAACTTTCTGAAAAAATAGAGAAGTAAGAACCTACTGCTAGTTTTTACACAGTAGATCCCAAATGGTGGATATTATGGAATATAATAGCTTTCACTGGTGTTTTGAAGACAATCTTATATACACCACTCCTGTAAATTTTGCATGTAATTTTATATGAACATGACCTCTTAACAAGCTGTCCACCTAAGTGAGTGGAAACTGCCAAACTGGTGAGGAACAGAGTTGACCACACGGTGCCAGAAAACACTGCTGAGAAGAAAATGCTCGATTTCAGTGGCTGCTTCATAACTTAGTCCATCAGGAGCCCCCCCTTCCCCCCCCCCCCCCCCCCCCCCCCCCCAACACACACACCAAAGTATAAATATGCGAACTTTCCTCAGGGCACATCCTATCCTGCTGTCATCCTGGTCTCTGTCGTACAGCCACCAAATATGTCACCATGCCTACCACTTCACTTGTTCTACTCTAACATCCCCCTCTCCACAGCCTGTCTCTTCCCATCTGTGTGTAGTCCTCCACCCCCCTGTGCACCACATGTGATTCCTTCTGTATGCACCAGACCGATTGCACCGATGCCACATTCCTTTCCAGTCTGCTTGCTGTCTCTGCTACTCAACTACCTTTGTCATTCTCCCTTTTCCTTTGTCTCCTTGCCCTCTACTCCCAGTGCAATACCTCACCGTAGTCAAACTGCACTGTCAACACAATTTAGTCAGTTGGGATACTGTAACAATGAACCTGTATATGTATTCCGTTAGTTCCATAGAAGGATTCTTCTGAAAGTCTAGCAATATTTTCTATATCATTTATGTGCCTATTGACAACTCTACACCTCAACTATGTGACGAGTTGCTACCAGTGGTGACTTGTGAGTATACAATCTGTGTGCTCACAAATTTTTAGACTTAGATAAATCTGGGAGTGTGAAATTAATAGCATCTGCTGCATAACAGATACGCCTTTCAGAAAATTTATACAGCTACCACCACTGCCAATAATAATAACAATGTTAGTAATATAATTTAATAATAATAATAATAATAATAATAATAATGAGGCATAACTTATCTGACGAAAGAAAGAATTCTTTTTGGGTAATTTTGTTGATTTGCTCATAATTAACTGCAGTTTAGGGCAGTAACAATTATTTTTTTTTTTTTAGACAAGTGTACAATATCCCAAACAAATGTATTTGTTCACAAATTTACTTCCAGGCTTAAAAATCTAATATTCTTACAGTGGACCCACACATCAACTGGTGCTAACTATACACATCGTAGTTAAGTGTTCGCTTGTAGTCACACTTATTTGATTTCATCACTCTCAATTAAAGGATCTGTTCTCAGAGGCCCTAGTTCCTGGTGGTTGACTTTCCCTGGTAATTTACTGTTCTGCTCCCAGAAAGATATTCACTGTGCAGCAGAGTATGCGCTGATATGGAACTTCCTGGCAGATTAAATCTGTGCCGGACCGAGACTCGAACCCGGGACCTTTACCTTTCACAAGCTAGTGCTCTACTGACTGAGATACCAAAGCACAACTCGTGACCCATCCTCACAGCTGTACTTTTATGTTGGCTTTTAAAATAAATTCAACATAGTTCATGTTTACATTACACACAAAAGCCAATTCCCACACAGTAAACAACCAACTCCAAACACAAAGTGCCATTTTTGGAAATGATTAAATTCAAGTTATTATGTCTTCCAACATGGTCACTTGAGTAGAAAACAAATGAGGTGCTGAGATCCATAAGAGCCATCAGTCCCACATTTAAGTGAATAACGGAGAAACTATGATGCAGCTTTTCGTGAATTTTCATACATGCAATGTGGGCCAACAGCACACACAAACCTGACTCACCACAAGATCATCAGATTTCACAATAGATTGAATAAATACTACAATCTCACAATTGACAGTGATGTGCTTTAGGTTCTTTTGGTTCTTGGCTCCTCAAATGGACTACTGCATGATAAAGTTCATAACTGAATATATTACAGCCCAATCAGAAACCCATGAAATGGGTTTACTGTCATTTCTACTTTAACATATACTGACATCAAATAAAATTTTACTGTAGTGTATAGTGGGTGAATTAGCATATCTGAGAAGTGTGCTATCATCTGCATTTAGCACATTTCGTTCTTAGTGAATGGGGATAAAAGTCTGCTGCAGTGTGCTACCACCTGGTGGTACTGGCATAAATTTCTAGTTGAGAGGCACATTGTCAACTCTGGTTATCAATTATTTGTTTGAAGTGAATCTTTGACCACCAAGAAAAATTTCCAGTTTTGGGAAGAGATGGAAGTCTGACAGAGCCATATCAGGTGAATAAGGCAGGCGTGGCAACAATTCATACCTTAATTCGTGTAATTTTGCCATGGCGATGACACGTGTGCAGAGCCACGCATCTTGCAGATGACATCTGGCAAGCATGAGCAATTTCATGCACTTTCAATCGGCGATACTTCATGACCATTTTGTGCAGTTTTGCAATGATTTCCAAGTAGTGACACATCTTGGCTGACCACTGCGTGGATTGCTATCGAAGCTCTCCCGTCCAAATTTAAATCCGTTTGTCCACTTGGCAACAGTTAAATATGAAGGGTCAGAGTCCCCCAGTATATTCTGGAAATCGGCATGAATATCCTTTGCTTCCATACCTTTCTTTACAAAGTACTTAATCACTGCTCGAATCTCACTTTTTCCAATTTTCGCAAATCGCTACGCCGGAACAACAAAACAGAGCCACGTTACCATCACAGCTCTCTTCCAAGAGCACTGATGTGACGTGTTACAGGCAGCACTCCAAGGAATATCATGTGAACAACCTGTTGCGCTAGCGCTGATCTCTTGTGCTGATTCCAAGAACTTTTCAAACCACCCTCGTATATAGCTCGAAGTATATTTGTCCAATCTTAATGAAATTTTAATAGGTTATAGACACTTATGCAGCTCTATTGTATGGTAAAATGATGATGACGTCCTGTTGGGTAAAATATTCCGGAGATAAAATAGTTACCCATTTGGCTCTCTGGGTGGGGACTACTCAGGAGGGTATTGTCATCAGGAGCAATAAAACTAATGTTGCATGGATCAGAGTGTGGAATGTTACTTCCCTTAATTGGGCAGATAGATTAGAAAATTTAAAAAAGGAATTGGATCTATTGAAGTTAGATATGGGAGGAATTAGTGAAGTTCTGTGGCAGGAGGAACAGGCTTTTTAGTCAGGAGAAAACGGGTTATCAAAACAAAATCAAGTATGGGTAATGCAGGAGTAGGTTTAATAATGGATAAGAAAATACGAATGCGGGTAAGTTACTATGAACAGCATAATGAATGCAAGATAGACATGAAGCCCACACTCACCACAGTAGTACAAGTTTATATGTCAAGTAGTTCCACAGGTGATGATGATGATGATGATGATGATGAGATTGAAGAAATGTGTGGCAAGAGATAAGAAATTACTCAATAGTTAAGGAAATTGAAAACTTAATAGTGCTAGGGTACTGGAAATCAATAGTAGGAAGAGGGAGAGAAGGGAGAATAGTAGGTGAATTCAGACAGGGGGAGGGGGGGGGGGGGAGAAATGAAAGAGGAGGCGGCCTGAGTTTTGGCCAGGGCATAATTAAATCATTGCTAACACTTGGTTTAAGAATCATAAAATAAGATTGTATATGTGGAAGAGAGATGGAGATATCACAAGGTTTCACACTGATTATATAATGGTAAGATAGAGATTTAGAAACCAGCTTTTAAAATGTAAAACATTTCCAGGTGTAGATGTGAACTCTGAACACAATTAATTGGTCATGAATTGTAGATTCAAACTGAAGAAATTGGAAAAAAATGTAGGAAATTAAGGAGATGGGACATGGATAAGTTGTAAGAGCCAGAGGTTGCTGGTAGTTTCAGAGGGAGCTTTAGGCAATGGTTGACTAGAATAGGCCTACAGGAAAATTAAACAGGCCTTTGGAGAAAAGAAGACCAGCCATTAGAATACCAAGAGCTCAGATGGGAAACCAGTTCTAAGCAAAGAAGGGAAAGCTGAAAGGTGGAAGGAGTATGTAAAGGGTGTATTCCAATTGCATGAATTTCATGATTCACTGTCGTGAGAAATGAGTTGAAAATGGGGTGATAAGATAGTCTGACAGTATAAAATAATGACAACATAGTATGTTGTTTTCAAGTGGCACCAAATCTCAAAATTAGGAAATTGGTAGCACTGACTGCACAACTGGCACATTGGTAGGACAACAGATGCAGAAATTGGCTGTAAAAAGGGCAAACTGATAGGATGCCAAATCCAGAAATCAGTAATATCAGTAGGATAAGTCAAAATACAGATGTACCAGCCAGAAAGATTCAACACTTACAGAAAAAGATGTGTGCAGTTTGGATACACATTTACATTAAATATTCAAGTGCTGTGTACTAATGATTGCCACATTCTGATTGAACTGCTGGTGTCCATTGTTGGAGTATGATTTTGTAAAGTATTTGTCTGGCAAAATATGATGCACATGCCAATTAGGTAGCACAAGGCCTGAATTTGCATTTTTGCAAGTCTCAGCCTGTCTTAACAAATACATACACAGTTGGTAATAGCTGGAAGTACTGACTCACTGACGTAAGTCCTTCTGCAAGTTCCAGCTTGTCAGGACTTGTTGATTTGAAATTGCAGACAAATATTGGATCTCGTTGTCGAATCGGATGTTGGGTGTAAATCAGCACTTACACCACTTCACAAGTGTTGCATTAAAGCAGCAGGAGAAACTTTTTTTTTGCCAAAATACTGCCAAATAAGGATATTTCCAAATCATGATTGAGTCATAGAAGAAGTGATATTTTGTAGGTCTGACGAAAAAGATCTGATGTATCTATTGCAGACTATTATCAGTCTGTCTATAGCTTTAATCATCTAGTGAGGAAATGGAGACACTTTTCTATACGAGGCAGTATCACGTCTTGCACCATATTGCTGATCTTATTACACTATTTTGTGCATTTAGCTACAATTTATAACTACAGTGTTTGCCCTCCACATATAAAAAAAGACATTAATTGGGTAATGTTATGCCTGTAGCCTTTTTAGATATGTACTACTGCAGTGCAGGTACATCAAAATTGACTTGCATGTTCACGTGTCATCCTCGTGAAGTGTGACTGACCACAGAAAGTGATGGATGAGACCAAAATGCAGGCTGATATTGTAGAATTAGCTCCCTGACATTAAGATAACACACCTCCTTTTGAGTAATTGCACGACTGCCTTTAACATGATTAATGGCACTGACTCCACTAAAATGTACTCTAGAAACAAAGACAATCTGTTACTACTTACCAAAGAGTTGATTTGATGCGCATGCTCTTAATGCTCCCCTGAGGCAAGATAGCCACCATATGATTATTGAGAATGTAGTGATTTTTCTCTGTTTTGGTGTTTGAAGTGTGGGAGGGTAACTGTTATTGCTTTAGCACCAGAGAGTACTCTGGCCAGTCCAGTTTTGGTACAACCGGGAGATGTGAGCTCTCCTCTATGCAAAATACCTACAAAGTACATAGTTCCCATACACAAATGGCTGACTGTTATGCATAATTACAAATATGTCACTGCAACCTTGCTGCAACATTACCACATCCATGCCATGACATTGCACATATGCTGCAAGGACACCGCACTACACACACTGTGAATGCATCCCTCCTGACTTTGCCTTTGAGGGATAGGGGCTTTCACTGGTAAATTCTGCAAAAATGTTAGTCCTCTGAGTAAATTATGAATGTGATGGCACTATCTCACCTAAAAATGCTGGCCAATATTGGCATAATTGAAGAATACCGTCAAATATTAATTAACACTAATAGCAGCAAATTATTATACATGTTCTGTAATTAACTATAGTCATCAATGATTTTTTAAGTAAAAATATCATGCTTGGTGCAAGACTGAAACTATTGCTATGAGGAAACACATCTTGCACTGTCCTCTGGGCACATTTACATTAAATATTCAACTGAACTCGCACTTTTGCAGGTGTCAGTATGTCCTGAGAAATGTACACCTGAGTTTTCAAGTCAGTTACAGTGAAAGTATTATCTCTCTGACTAAGTAGTGTTGCATACCCCAACTTGTTAAGATGTTGAAATATGAAATTGCAGATGGACACTAATAAGAGGTCTATCTCAGATGCCGTATGTAAACCAGTGCCAATGGCATTGCACAAGTGTTATATTAAAGCAGCTGGAGAAACATACCATCAAATAAGGATATTACTGATTTATGATTCAGTTCTATAAGCAATGGTATTTTGTTGGTAGTAAGAAAAAGAAGTGGTGTATCTGATGCAAAGTATTATCAGTCTGTGTATAGTTTTAATTACTTAATGAGGAAATCGAAACATGGTTGTATAGGAGGCAGTACCACATATTGTAGCATATAGTTGATTTTATTACACTATTTTGTGTGTTAAGCTTGAGATTGTAACTACAGTGTTTGCCCTACACATATGAGGAAAACATTGATTGGGTATTGATATCTTTGTGTCTTTTTCTTGTATTATTATCATTTTTATTTACATTGTATTACTGCCATGCAGGTACACTAAAAATTCCATAACTTTGCCGCATATTGTCCTTGTTGAATGTGGCCACACTGTCTCATTCTGCTGTTTATTATAATCTCTTCATTGAGAGTGCACAGTTACAATTTGGTGACAAGGGAAAAATGTACAACAACACTACTCCTGTTTTCAAAATTTGATGCTATGAGTACTGCATGTATTAACATACAGAACTGCTTCAAATAGATGTCTAGCATTTACCAAATAGTACCTCATACGTTACTCTTGCAAATCCCCAGAACATAACTGTCTGTTACACAATATTGTTTATTCAGGCACGTAGGCTTCTGCAGTCTTCTATATCATGTCAGATGCTACCAACACATTAAAACACTTTGAAAACAACTAGCTTGAAATCACAATGATATTCATGTTGCAAATTTGTTACAATGGTATTATAAGAATCTGAGGTGAAATTAACATTGACATGTCAAGCAAGTGTGTATGTTCAGACAACAGTGTAGTAGACTCTCAGCTGTTCAGCTCATGACTATCTTGCCTCTGTACCATCCAGGAAACTTGATTAACACCATAATAATCCTTCTCCATGATAACATGAAGATTAATTTATGGTATGTACTGTACTTTTCCAGAGCTTTAGCATGTAAGTGCAGGCTACAGTGCTAAGTGGCCTTTCAAAATGTTTGATGTGTCTTTCCCCCATCTAGCATATCTGGAGCCACTGTTATAAGGTAGATAATGTATTGTTAATACTGAATAAATTACAAGAACCACTCTTCAACAAATGATAATCAAAAGCCATCTTCCAGCACTCACAAAATCACACATAGAGAGCAGCTCTGTTGCTGACCTTGTGTTCTTTTTTTTTCATTTGCAGATGCCCAAAGTGCATACATTGTCAAATTGTTATTTTGTGCAGTCCTTTGTGTTTTACACAAAATGTATTTGCAGTTACAAATATGAACAACCATAAACTTTGTAGTGGAAAGGTGACAATGACAACTTATGCCAGACTGGGACTCAAAGCTGGATTTGCAGCTTTATGCAAGTGGTTGTCTTAGCCATTTTGGCTATGTCATCCTGTGTCTCAGCCTGTTCTTGTACACACATTATTTAATTCCTGTACAGGGAAGGACATTTTAATTGAAAGTTGCTGCCTGGTTTCAGTGGATAAATATGATAGTGCAGTGCTGTTAAGAAGAATGATGGAATGTTCCTTCAGATGTGCATGCGTAGCTGAAGGAACATTATGTCATTCTTCTTAACAGCACAGAACATATAAGGTTCCTTCACATATGCACAGATGACTGAAGGAACATTACATCACTCTTCTTAACAACACAGGTACTGTAATAGCTGGCTTTGTGTTTTAATAAAAAGAGTCTGAATGGATAATAAAGGAAAAACACTTTTAGTGACTGTAGGTCAGAAACTACGTGCTGTAATGTGAGTGGATTCTGGGGTAGCAGCCAAAACTATTGCTTTACAGTTAAGGATAGGAAAAAGTACCGTGGGAAGTCAGAAGAAAAATCAAGCAGAAATTGAAAATTGTTGTGCTTCCCAAACTATTTGAAGTACAGTAAAAGTAAGGAACAGTATTGAAAGATGAGAAAGCTTCATTTTTGTGGCATAAATGTTTAAGGGGAAAGGTATGCCTATTAACTGGCTGACATTGCAGGAAAAAACATTGCAATTTCAGCAGCGAAGGAGAAGGAGAAGATTCAGAATTTATTTGCATTGATAGATTGTAGGATCAGTAGAAAACACAATTTGGTATTCCTCAGATTACTTTAAGTGGAGAGGCTTTTTCTGCCTGCAAACAGGCTGTGCCTTTCTTTAAAGTCATGTTTTAAGCTCAATTGGGTTGAAACTTCTGAAAGTAAACAGCCCTTAAGAATCACCATAAGTGTCCAGGGCAGAAGAGGGAGCATAAAGGTAGGGGAATGTTTTTGTGGCATTTCCTTGGAGAAGCACAATGGATCAACACAAGTATTTAGCTTTACACCTTGCACACAGTCCCCCCTCCCTTCACCTCACCTACCAGCAGGAAAATGCAATGTGTCACACAGCTTGCAATGTTCACATGAGCTTGAAGAGCACAATTATCAGTTTATCATACTTCCTTGTCCACCCAACTCCCTGGATTTAAACCAATTGAGAATCTGCGAGGCAACTTTGATCAGGCTGTTGGTGCCATTGGATCATCAACAAAGAAACTGTGTGCAGCTGGTGGTGGTACTGGAGTTGTTATGGCCCCACATACCTTCCAGAATGTCACTGACTCTCTTCTTTCACATATTATAGCAGTCTGCACTGCAAAAGATGGTTATTCTGGCTTTTAACAGGTGGTCAAATTAATGTGACTGTACAGTGTATTTGCAATCTATAACAATTATAATTGGTTGCTTCTGGAAGACTAAAACAGCAGCTGTGGAAATCGATTACACAAACTCCATCATAAGTAATATACGGAAGTGTTACAAGGCACTCCAATTCGTTTGACTATGCGGAAGTGGGTTCAATTGTAGGGGTGGGGATATGACTGCATGAGCATCATCGTAACTCTTTTAAATATGGACACTTCTCTCAGAAAAACATTCATCAACACAATGAATTCAAATGCATGGAGTTCTGTTTCAGACATAGAATGGATGGATTGTGGTAGAATGCCCACCTCATCACCTTACCAGCCGCTGCCCTCAGTAATTGAAATCTCTCAGTATGCATGTTCAGTGTCTGAGTTATCAGAACAGTAATCTGTGCATGTGTTTTAACATCAATAATGGTTGGCTCTGGTAGTTAGCAGTGTGTGTCGGATGCTAAAATAACTTGGTGGAGTATGCAAGATTATACTTTTGACATCCTACCAGTTTACTAATTTTATGACCTATCCTGCCAATTTGTCATTTTACAGCCAATATTACCAATTTCTTGATTTGGCACCACTGCACTAATATTTTCTGCCATTTTGTAGAATCTGAAATACAAAAGAACATCTAGTAGCTTGCAAGAACCAAATTTAGAACCAATGTCATGTTTTGCAATGAAAATGTTGGGGGTCTTCCATCTTACTGGACATCGTTTTGCAAAATATGCAATGATGTCAAAACTTTATAGACATTGTAATTTTAAAGCATATTGCACTAATAAGTCCCCAGAATTTGGCAGGATCTGCTATGATATCATTATTTATATACACACTATAACGACAAAGCTTTAGCATATATAACGATTGGCTTTGGTAGATAGCACTGTGTGTTGGACGCTTAAGATGCTTGTGGTATCGATATATTCCCCTGCACATAGGCAATAATGCATCAGCAATAGGTATACTATATAATTTCCAGGAAATGCTGGAAATCATTTCGAGGAAATGTAAAAGTCTGTGGCCATGTCATATAAAGAAGAGTTGGTCGACATTAAGTTACATGTTCTGATGTATCATATGCCTTGACTATAGCATCAGATTCTTGTTAACATCAAGCTATGACTTCTGTACGCAAGAAGAAGACTAGCAGGTAATGTTATTCTAAACAGCACTAAGACTGTTACATTTTCCTTAGCTAAAGATCACAGAATTACTGTACTAGAAAGGCTTACAGATTGCTTTAAACATTGTGTAAGGAAAAATCTGGATACAGTAAGGGGAATACAAGATATCTATAGTTACTGTAAATAGCAATGGAGAGTGAACAGACATTGGAGTTTCTGTTGCAAGTGGATGTATTGGTGTGTACAGCTACACAATAGCAGAATGCAGCAGTTGTGGTTTTTAGAGGGATGCATGGGTAAAGTGATCACAGTGCAAAAAGATTGCATTCTAGCCCCTTTATGATGATTTTAAATTAATTGCATATAGTCGAAAATGAAAATATCACAGGGTATCCACACAAAAGTATGGACACATACTCACTCATGACACATTAACCTATGTACAGTTAAGTGAAATGGCTGTCACCTTTGTTAGATGGAGGCCCTGTCAGGGAAATTGCGCCATGGTCAGGATGTGAGCTTTTGTAGAGATCTGCATAGTTTACATGCAGGTTAACCACCTTTTGCAAATGAATGACCATTAAATATAGAAATTCCTTCAGTTTTCAAACTGCAAACTATTTTCCATCTCATAGATGCATACTAGAAAAACAGCAGATAAAGTAGATGTCTGAGAATTTAATGTACTGATAATGCATACAAGTGTAATCTATCCCAGATACTGTGGATTCTATTACTTGAACCTACTCTGCTCAAATAAGTGCCAGGACATGTATCCAGCCAGAAATGCAATTTTCTCATAACATAAACTCACAATTGTAAACAAATTTGGATGCAACAGATGTGACTGGTAAGTTGATAAGGTGGGAGGAAAAGAGCATCAGGTGTTCTATCACATTCTGAAAGTGAACTCCATGCATTTGACTGCATATAAGGATTTGCTTTGACAGCTAGGATCTTATTGATGAAAGTTTTTCTGAGACAAGTGTCCAGATTTAAAAGGTTAGACAATTATAAAGGCACACCTTGCCCTCACAGCTGAACTCATTTCCAGACAGTCAAAAGGAAGGGAGTGTATTGTAAAATTTCTGTATAATATGAATGTGAAGTCTGTGTTATTGATTTCTACAGTTGCCATGTTAGTCTCTGAGAGGCAGTTAATTATGTCTCTTATGGATCAATAGTATATTCAGTTTCATGCAAGCATCAAAGACAATTGCTCCATACGTCATAACAAAATCACAGTATGTCACCATACATTATAGTGACCCCACGCTACTGTAACTTCCAACATAAAACATTGGTTGACAATATCTTTTTGTGCTTCAGCAGTTTGATAAAGTTGCCTGTATGGAACTTAATGTTTGCTTGGGGATGACATCTCATGCATTAAAAAAACGCTTAGGGCTGTACTTAATAAATATATAACCCCTAACATCTCTCCCTAAGTAGATCTTTGGTAGAGTAGAGTAGTAGTAATAAGTACAAAACAGACATAGGCTGACTCTCATAATATGTCAAGATGCTTTATTACTGCTGGTGGACTAGAGAGATGTATTTTGTCATACGTCATCATCTTTCTGTAAAAAAAGGTAGGAGTTTACACTGCTTTTACAAGCAGAGGAATATGCAGTATGATGTCATTGCCATACAAATAATAAAGAGGGAAAACTGTGTACTTCATAATTCGGAACAGGTATCTGTGACTGCATTGAAAACACTGCAGATAGATTAAGTTTTGAGGCATGTATTGCTTTTAGGACACAATACAGCTCGCTTTTCTCCCTAAGTAACTGCTTTGGGGAGGGGGATACTAATGGTATGTGTGCAAATATAAAGGTATAAATCAAACAATGGAAAATACAGGATGGAATGTAGAGAAGGAAAGTTGCACTCATCATATAGTGGAGATGCTGAGTCGTGATAGGCACAACAAAGAGCTTCTTATTTCCCAGAACCTATCTTCCTATATAAAAGGTACCAACCATTTCCTCCACCGACTCTCCACAGTTCCTGCACTTTACCACGTGGTGCCCTGCTCATCACTATTGATGCCACCTCCCTGTACACTAACATTCCTAATGCTCATGGCTTTACTGCTATTGAACGCTACCTTTCCAGATGCCCTATGGATTCCCAACCAACCATCTCCTTCCTAGTCACCATGACCTCACTCACAATTACTTCTCCTTTGAAGGCATTACCTACAAACAACTCCAGGGTATGGCTAGGAGCACCCACATGGCACTATCCTATGCCAACCTATTTATGGGCCATCTAGAGGAATCTTTCCTAAAACCCAGAATCCTAAACCCCTCACCTGGTTCAGATTAATTGACGACATCTTTGCTGCCTGGGTTGAAGGTGAGGACTCCCTATCCAAATTCCTTGAGAACCTCAACAACTTCTCCCCCATTTGCTTCACTTGGTCCTACTCAACCCAACAAGCCACCTCAGAGATGGCTGCATCAGTACTTCTGTCCATATCAAACCTACTAACCACCAACAATACCTCCACTTCGACAGCTGCAACTCATTCCATACCAAGAAGTCCCTTCCGTACAGCCTAGTCATCCATGGTCATCACATCTACAGTGACGAGCAGTCCCTCTCAAAATATACCAATGGTCTCAGTGAAGCCTTCACTGACCATAATTATCCTCCCAACCTCGTACAAAAACAAATCTCTGATCCCTTGTCTTTCCAGTCTCCCACCACCTCTCAAAGTCCCACAGTCTGGCCACAGAGGAGCATTCCCCTTGTAACTCAGTACCGTCGGGGACTGGAGTAACTGGGTTTTGATTACCTCTAGGCATGCCCTGAAATGAGAAATGTCCTGACCTCTATCCTTCCCATCCCTCCTACAGTGGTATTCTGCTGTCCACCTGACCTACACAATATACTCATCCGTACTTACACAACCCCTGCTCCCTATCCCCTACTTCATGGCTCATATCCCTGTAACAGACCTAGATGCAAGCCCTATCCCATACATCCTCCTACCACCATCTACTCTAGTCTGGTCACTAACATTACCTACCACATCAAACGTAGGGCTACCTGTGAAACCAGTCATGTGATTTACAAGCTAAGCTGCAACCACTGTGCTGCATTTTATGTAAGCATGACAACCAACAAGCTGTCTGTCCAGATGAATGGCCACCAACAAACTGTGGCCAAAAAATGAGTGGACCACCCTGTTACTGAACACGCTGCCAAACATGATGTCCCTCATCTCAATGACTGCTTCACAGCCTGTGCCATATGGATCCTTCCCACCAACACCAGCTTTTCTGAATTGCACAGGTGGGAACTTTCCCTGCAACACATGCTATGTTCCCATAACCCTCCTGGCCTCAAGCTTCGTTAGTCACTGTCCTCACCCATCCAGCCCCCTCCTTGTCCTATTCCAGCACTGGACTGCCGTCATTTCACCGCCACACTCAGTCTTTTAATTTCTTTTTATTTCTCTCCTTTCTGCTACTTACCTACATCCCCCTCTCTCTCCTGCCCTCTGCAGCTTTTCACCGTCCGCAACCCCACCATACTATCTCTCCCCCTCCCCGCTCCAGCCTCCTCCTTACCACCACTTAGTCATCACTCCCATCATGCACTGGTGCTGCTGCTCATAGTGTGGTTTCAGTGGCCCGAGACTGCAGTCATGTGTGCAGGTTGTGTTTGCGTGAGTGTGAGTGTGTGTGTGTGTGTGTGTGTGTGTGTGTGTGTGTGTGTGTGTATGCATGTCTATTGCTGACAAAGGCCTTAATGGCTGAAAGCTCTAATTGTGTGAATCTTTTTGTTGTGCCTATCGTGACTAAATATGAAGGTATGCTGCTTATAGCAGGGGTGGTGGAGTATAATGAGTTGCATATCATCAATGATTGGTACAGGGACTGGGGGTTGACAAAGGACGTAAATATAAGTGACACATTGCGCAAAATCAAGGCAGTTTATTTTTAAGGGTAAATTACTGTTTTCATTTCTTATCTTTTGTTTAACTTTCTCTAGAAATCAGTTAGATTCCTTTTTATAGCCCACATGAAACTTATACAGAACACACCATTAGAGACAGTAATAGCAATGTTATCATTCCTAATTCACTGACTTTTGGCTTATGTCTAGGTGTAGACCTTTAGACTAATGTGGAGAATGCTCTAGTGAATGACCAAACGTTTGTGTGTGTGTGTGTGTGTGTGTGTGTGTGTATTTCACCACCACTGCTTAGATGCACATGCAAATGAAATGGAAGTTGTTGTACGGAAAGATATAGGTGTTCATTCTTTCCGCACGCTATACGAGATTGGAATAATAGAGAATTGTGAAGGTGGTTTGGTGAGCCTCCTGCCAGGCACTTAAATGTGTTTTGCAGAGTATCCATGTAGATGTTAATAAGCACATATGACATTACACTGACAGACCATGAAGCTTCTTCAATAGGTGTGCATAAAACATATAGTTAACATATAGTTTCACCACCACCTCTTAGTTGTGCATATGAACAGAAGTCATTCAGATAGGAGTGTGTGTGTAATAAGTATATATAACCTTATGCTGTAGGATCATGCAGGTTTTTTCCATCAGTGTGTGAAGAAGCTGATAATATTTCACCACTATTGCTTGGTTGTCTATGTGGACAACAGTTGTCATACATAATAAGCATACATAATACAGACATTTCCCCCCCCCCCCCCCCCCCATGAACCATGGAACTTGCCGTTGGTGGGGAGGCTTGCGTGCCTCAGCGATACAGATGGCCGTACCGTAGGTGCAACCTCAACGGAGGGGTATCTGTTGAGAGGCCAGATAAACATGTGGTTCCTGAAGACGGGCAGCAGCCTTTTCAGTAGTTGCAGGGGTAACAGTCTGGATGATTGACTGGTCTGGCCTTGCAACATTAACCAAAACGGCCTTGCTGTGCTGGTACTGCGATCTGGCCTTGCAACATTAACCAAAACGGCCTTGCTGTGCTGGTACTGCGAATGGCTGAAAGCAAGGGGAAACTACAGCCGTAATATTTCCCGAGGACATGCATCTTTACTGTATGATTAAATGCTCATGGCGTCCTCTTGGGTAAAATATTCTGGAGGTAAAATAGTCCCCCATTCGGATCTCCGGGCGGGGACTACTCAGGAGGACGTCGTTATCAGGTGAAAGAAAACTGGCGTTCTACGAATCGGAGTGTGGAATGTCAGATCCCTTAATCGGGCAGGTAGGTTAGAAAATTTAAAAAGGGAAATGGATAGATTAAAGTTAGATATAGTGGGAATTAGTGAAGTTCGGTGGCAGGATGAACAAGACTTCTGGTCAGGTGACTACAGGGTTATAAACACAAAATCAAATAGGGGTAATGCAGGAGTAGGTTTAATAATGAATAAAAAAATAGGAGTGTGGGTAACTTACTACAAACAGCATAGTGAATGCATTATTGTGGCCAAGATAGACACAAAGCCCATGCCTACTACAGTAGTACAAGTTTATATGCCAACTAGCTCTGCAGATGATGAAGAAATTGATGATGAAGAAATTATTCAGGTAGTGAAGGGAGACGAAAATTTAATAGTCATGGGTGACTGGAATTCGTCAGTAGGAAAAGGGAGAGAAGGAAACATAGTAGGTGATTATGGGTTGGGGCTCAGAAATGAAAGAGGAAGCTGTCTGGTAGAATTTTGCACAGAGCATAACTTAATCATAGCTAACACTTGGTTCAAGAATCATAAAAGAAGGTTGTATACATGGAAGAATCCTGGAGATACTAAAAGGTATCAGATAGATTATATAATGGTAAGACAGAGATTTAGGAATCAGGTTTTAAATTGTAGGACATTTCCAGGGGCAGATGTGGACTCTGACCACAATCTATTGGTTATGACCTGTAGGTTAAAACTGAAGAAACTGCAAAAAGGTGGGAATTTAAGGACATGGGATCTGGATAAGCTGAAAGAACCAGAGGTTGTACAGAGTTTCAAGGAGAGAATAAGGCAACAATTGACAGGAATGGGGGAAAGAAACACAGTAGAAGAAGAATGGGTAGCTCTGAGGGATGAAGTAGTGAAGGCAGCAGCGGATAAAGTAGGTAAGAAGACGAGGGCTGCCGAAATCCTTGGGTAACAGAAGAAATATTGAATTTAATTGATGAAAGGAGAAAATATAAAAATGCAGTAAATGAAGCAGGCAAAAAGGAATACAAACGTCTCAAAAATGAGATCGACAGGAAGTGCAAAAAGGCTAAGCAGGGATGGCTAGAGGACAAATGTAAGGATGTAGAGGCTTATCTCACTAGGGGTAAGATAGATACTGCCTACAGGAAAATTAGAGAGACCTTAGGATATAAGAGAACCACTTGTATGAACATCAAGAGCTCAGATGGAAACCCAGTTCTAAGCAAAGAAGGGAAAGTAGAAAGGTGGAAGGAGTACATAGAGGGTCTATACAAGGGTGATGTACTTGAGGACAATATTATGGAAATGGGAGAGGATGTAGATGAAGACGAAATGGGAGATAAGATACTGTGTGAAGAGTTTGACAGAGCACTGAAAGACCTGAGTCGAAACAAGGCGCCCGGAGTAGACAACATTCCATTAGAACTACTGACGGCCTTGGGAGAGTCAGTCATGACAAAACTCTACCAGCTGGTAAGCAAGATGTATGAGGCAGGCAAAATACCCTCAGACTTCAAGAAGAATATAATAATTCCAATCCCAAAGAAAGCAGGTGCTGACAGAAGTGAAAATTACCGAACTATCAGTTTAATACGTCACAGCTGCAAAATACTAATGCGAATTCTTCACAGACGAATGGAAAAACTGGTAGATGCGGACCTCGGGGAGGATCAGTTTGGATTCCGTAGAAATGTTGGAACATGTGAGGCAATACTGACCTTATAACTTATCTTAGAAGAAAGATTAAGAAAAGGCAAACCTACATTTATAGCATTTGTAGACTTAGAGAAAGCTTTTGACAATGTTGACTGGAATACTCTCTTTCAAATTCTGAAAGTGGCAGGGGTAAAATACAGGGAGCGAAAGGCTATTTACAATTTGTACAGAAACCAGATGGCAGTTATTAGAGTCGAGGGGCATGAAAGGGAAGCAGTGGTTGGGAAAGGAGTGAGACAGGGTTGTAACCTCTCCCCGGTAAAGGAACAAAAGAAAAATTTGGAGTAGGTATTAAAATTCATGGAGAAGAAGTAAAAACTTTGAGGTTCGCCGATGACATTGTAATTCTGTCAGAGACGGCAAAGGACTTGGAAGAGCAGTTGAACGGAATGGACAATGTCTTGAAAGGAGGATATAAGATGAACATCAACAAAAGCAAAACGACGATAATGGAATGTAGTCAAATTAAATCGGGTAATGCTGAGGGAATTAGATTAGGAAATGAGACACTTAAAGTAGAAAATGAGTTTTGCTATTTAAGAAGTAAAATAACTGATGATGGTTGAAGTAGAGAGGATATAAAATGTAGACTGGCAATGGCCAGGAAAGCGTTTCTGAAGAAGAGAAATTTGTTAACATCGAATATAGATTTATGTATCAGGAAGTCGTTTCTGAAAGTATTTGTTTGGAGTGTAGCCATGTATGTAAGTGAAACATGGATGATAACTAGTTTGGACAAGAAGAGAATAGAAGCTTTCGAAATGTGGTGCTACAGAAGAATGCTGAAGATAAGGTGGATAGATCACGTAACTAATGAGGAGGTATTGGATAGGATTGGGGAGAAGAGAAGCTTGTGGCACAACTTGACTAGAAGAAGGGATCGGTTAGTAGGACATGTTTTGAGGCATCAAGGGATCACAAATTTAGCATTGGAGGGCAGCACGGAGGGTAAAAATCGTAGAGGGAGACCAAGAGATGAATACACTAAGCAGATTCAGAAGGATGTAGGTTGCAGCAGGTACTGGGAGATGAAGAAGCTTGCACAGGATAGAGTAGCATGGAGAGCTGCATCAAACCAGTCTCAGGACTGAAGACAACAACAACACAATACAGACATCAAAATAAGTTTTGCATCTCCCCGGTTCCCAGAACTCCTGGAGATAGATGCTGACTGTAGATGTTGTATCACAGACACAGTCTCTTTGACTGTTCAGAGATGTCACTAAACCCACCCAAAGATGTAAACAACCATGCACGGGCAGTGCCTATTAGACGAAGGAAGTCCGACAGCCAATCAGTTTCAATTATTCCACCAGGAAGAAGGTACATGGCTCATGTTACATGTTGTCTGTAGTTCAGCTGGGTCTAGACGGTCAGTACTGTGGTTTGATCACATCCTCATTATTACTTTGTGTCAGGAAGGCTTCTCAACAAGGGAAGTATCCAGGCATCTTGGAGTGAACTAAAGCGATGTTGTTTGGACATGGAGGATCTGTCGATGACATGCCTCGCTCAGGCCACCCAGTGATTGACCACTACCTACAGATTATGGCTTGGAGGAATGCGGACAGCAATGCCATCATGTTGAATAATGCTTTTCATGCAGCCATAGGACAAGGTGTGCGTAGTAGGCTGTATGATGCGCAACTAAACCCCCAATGTCCATGGCGAGGTCCATCTTTGCAACCACAACACCATGCAGTGCGGTACAGATAGGTCCAATAATATGCCAAATGGACTACTCAGGATTGACATATATTCTCTTCACTGACGAGTGTCGCATATGTCTTCAACCAGACAATCATCAGAGATATGTTAGGAGGAAACCTGGTCAGGCTGAATGCTTTATGTCCAATGAGTGCAGCAAGGTGGAGGTTCCCTGCTGTTTTGTGGTGGCATTATGTGGAGCTGACATATGATGCCGGTTGTCATGGGAGGTGCCGTAATGGCTGTATGAAATGTGAGTGCCATCCTCCGACTCATAGTGCAACCATATTGGCGAGGCATTCGTCTTCATGGATGACAGTTCATGCTCCCATCGTGCACATCTTGTGAATGACTTCCTTCAGGACAATGGCATTACTCAACTAGAGTGGCCAGCATGTTCTCCAGACATGAACCCTATCAAACAGGCCTGGGATAGATTGAAAAGGGCTGTTTATGGATGATGTGACACACCAACCACTCTGAGGGATCTGTGCCAAATCGCTGCTGAGGAGTGGGACAATCTGGTCCAACAGTGCCTTGATGAACTTGTGGATAGTATGCCATGATGAATACAGGCATGCATAAATGCAAGAAGATGTGCTACTGGGTATTTGAGGTACCGGTGTGTACCACAATCTGGATCACCACCTCTGAAGGTCTTGCTGTATGGTGGTACAACATACATTGTGTGGTTTTCATGAGCAATAAAAAGGGTGGAAATGATGTTTGTGTTGATTTCTGTTCCGATTTTCTGTAAAGGTTCTGAAACTCTCAGAACCGAGGTGATGCAAAACTTTGTTTGGTGTGTGTATTACACTGACTCAGTGCACATTTTTTACATGTTACCAGTGCTGACGTGAAGCTGCTGATATTTGTTGCTCATTGCTTTTTGATACATGGTGTGTGTGTCTGGTGCTGAAGCAGTGTCTGTGTGCTGGAGCCGACTGGCCGAGCCAGCATACAGAGCAGACTGTTTGAATCTCGCAGCAGCCATTCAAAATACCAGTAAATGGTATTTATAGTTACATTTTTTTTCCAATAAGTTTGTTGGTGATACAGTATGGCTTCCATATAGTGGAATCAGCAGTCTTGTCTCTAAAGTGACATTGTGTCACTCCGGACTATCTATGAAGGAAACTGCCTGGGTGTTTCTTCCAGGCTAACATTACCAAGTTGATATCAACAAACTGAGAAGATGGCAGAGATACTTCCTTAGCATTTCAAGGATACCCTGGTCTATCAGCTGACAAAACTGTCACAATTTGTGGTAAAAATAAGTTCTAGTTTTCTGCGATTTCCCTCATAATGTAAGCCAAAGCTTGTGGTTACCAGTTGCATTACTGCAAGCCAATATGATAACTTGTTCATTACTTTTCTTGTACTTATCTTTCTTTTTGATGTCCCTCGCTGTAGTTGTAAAGTCCTCTTCACTTTCATTCGATGTGGTCCATCATTATTGGTAGTACATCGTCACTGTTGGTATAAAGATCCTTTGTTGGACAACCTTCAGTTTTGCTCCATGTGATCAAAAATTGATTTTTACACAAATTTCAAAAAGTAATGAAATAAAGCAATTTCTATAACAGACAAAACTTCATTATTAGTCAATTAATCCTGGATGACACTCCCACTTGTAAATCTATCCCCTCCTTCCTACTTGCTGCAATTTTCCACAATAAGCAGAGTATTTTATGAAAAATTTGAGAGGAGCAAGGACTACAATAAGCTTTCTAGTTTACTTGGCTTTTCATGTTGAGTTGGCTCCAGCTATTCTTGTCTAGGGGTCTGATTCCTGAAGCTGAAATTCTCACATATTAAGTCCTCATGGTTGAACTGATCTTAAAAAATTTGAAGATTGTTGTTGCAGAATTGTTTTTATGAAAATATATTTTTTCACATTTTAGTATATCATACAGTCTTTTGATTTTTCCCATTAACAAAGCCAAAATTACTCTGTTCACACAAAATACAAAATTGCATCCAATCACGTCAGAGGCATGCTTATGACACTCACACTCTGCGAAAATAACAATATTCCAAAGGGCTTCCAGATTTTTTTAACCAATGAGTTTCTACTAGTTTCCCTTACATTACTAATTTAGATTATTATTTCATAAATGAATCCAGAAATAAATATAGTAAACAGTGCAGGTTTCTGTAATTAATAATAGAAATTTTTTAAGTGTGCAAATACACTCCTGGAAATGGAAAAAAGAACACATTGACACCGGTGTGTCGGACCCACCATACTTGCTCCGGACACTGCGAGAGGGCTGTACAAGCAATGATCACACACACGGCACAGCGGACACACCAGGAACCGCGGTGTTGGCCATCGAATGGCGCTAGCTGCGCAGCATTTGTGCACCGCCGCCGTCAGTTTCAGCCAGTGTGCCGTGGCATACGGAGCTCCATCACAGTCTTTAACACTGGTAGCATGCCGCGACAGCATGGACGTGAACCGTATGTGCAGTTGACGGACTTTAAGCGAGGGCATATAGTGGGCATGCGGGAGGCCGGGTGGACGTACCGCCGAATTGCTCAACACGTGGGGCATGAGGTCTCCACAGTACATCGATGTTGTCGCCAGTGGTCGGCGGAAGGTGCACGTGCCCGTCGACCTGGGACCAGACCGCAGCGACGCACGGACGCACGCCAAGACCGTAGGATTCTACGCAGTGCCGTAGGGGACCGCACCGCAACTTCCCAGCAAATTAGGGACACTGTTGCTCCTGGAGTATCGGCGAGGACCATTCGCAACCGTCTCCATGAAGCTGGGCTACGGTCCCGCACACCGTTAGGCCGTCTTCCGCTCACGCCCCAACATCGTGCAGCCCGCCTCCAGTGGTGTCGCGACAGGCGTGAATGGAGGGAGGGATGGAGACGTGTCGTCTTCTGCCTTGGTGCCAATGATGGTCGTATGCGTGTTTGGTGCCGTGCAGGTGAGCGCCACAATCAGCACTGCATACGACCGAGGCACACAGGGCCAACACCCGGCATCATGGTGTGGGGAGCGATCTCCTACACTGGCCGTACACCTCTGGTGATCGTCGAGGGGACACTGAATAGTGCACGGTACATCCAAACCGTCATCGAACCCATCGTTCTACCATTCCTAGACTGGTAAGGGAACTTGCTGTTCCAACAGGACAATGCACGTCTGCAACTATCCCGTGCCACCCAACGTGCTCTAGAAGGTGTAAGTCAACTACCCTGGCCAGCAAGATCTCCGGATCTGGCAAGCCATTCCACAGGACTACATCCAGCATCTCTACGATCGTCTCCATGGGAGAATAGCAGCCTGCATTGCTGCGAAAGGTGGATATACACTGTACTAGTGCCGACATTGTGCATGCTCTGTTGCCTGTGTCTATGTGCCTGTGGTTCTGTCAGTGTGATCATGTGATGTATCTGACCCCAGGAATGTGTCAATAGTTTCCCCTTCCTGGGACAATGAATTCACAGTGTTCTTATTTCAATGCCAGGAGTGTATTTCTTAATTTCAAATGTTTATAAAAAATTATGTTAACTGTACATTCAGACTAGTACTTATCAAGTTTTCGCATTGCTGTGTTGAACATAACAAATTATCAGTCACTGAACATCAACCCAAGTGAAACAAGATTTAAAGTTACATAATATGTTAGGAAGTTAATCCTTGTGCTTGAAAGAACATACATTTATGTGGAGTAACACTGTCCATAGCAGTGACTTATTTTATAAACAAGTAGTTCCTTGAAATTTATATAAATACAAGAATTTTGCATATAGGATAATTTCTTGGCTAACAATTTACAAATTTCAATCACAAGACTGATGTAGTTGATAGATGCTTGAGTACATTACACCGCACATTTGGTCTCTTGTAAGTCAACTGGACCAAAAAGGGTGCAGCCATGCAAGAGTGTGGGAATGGATCCACCCACATCTTTCAGTTTCCTCCCTAGATTTCTCATCACATATTCCAGCGGATAGGTAACTTCCTGTCTAGCTTCCACATCAAATGCTTAAACATTGTTTTATGTATTAAATATGCTGTTAAATACCTCCCTTACATCACATGGTATTTGTTTTGCCTACCTATATTGAAAAAAAGTAAGTATTCAGTAATGGCTCAGCTAAATGCAATAAAAAAAATGATCTAGTAAGGTAATATATATATATATATATATATATATATATATATATATATATATATATATATATATATATATATATATATATATATATATATACTAAAGATACCTTAAAGTAACATTTACTTAGCAATAGCAGATTTAAAGAAATTATGTACACAAGCAAGACAAGTTATACTGCACTGACACAGAATTCGACAGAAGTCTACAAAATGAGGAATAGCCCATAGTCCATGATGAACTGACATAAGAATTCCACATTTAACATACACATGTGTTTGGTTTGCACATTTGAAATTTCAAGATACTATTCCTAATATTTACAGTGCATGTGAATAAAACAAGTCTTTACTCAGTTTACCACAACACCCATAACTTTACCCAAAAGAGTTCATGACAAATTAAACTACTTTTTGCAGAGCACACAAGAATAATAATAAATAATATTTAACACTAATAGCATTCTAAGATAAGAAATTTATCACTAGATATTTAATGGAAGTGTCACATTTCAAAACTGTAAAAGGATCTACCCAATTAGTCACATGGCATATGTGTATCAAAATCTAAAGCACAAATCTATTACACAACAGAATTATGTTGTTGTATGAACCTGCAAATATAGTGCAGCATGTACTTAAACTCAGAATTCACATTATCTTACATACTACATTTCTCGCAAAGGAAAATAACAAAAAGAATTAGATATTTACAGATCATGTCTATAAGCTTCCAGTTTAGGGATATTGCGTAATCCTAACAATTCATAGCTTTTGGATACAAAAGTTTGTATGCATTAGGATGTGGATTTTCTAGAATTTCAAATAGTCCTATATAAATATCAAAAAATTTATTTATATCAGATGTCAGTACTTTACATTTCTATTTGGTGTTTACCAACACAAGATCTCCTACTTCAAACTTGGAAAATCTGCCTCTTTGCCTTTACCATGCTTTCTCCTCTGCTCCTGCTTTTTCATCGTCTCTCTCACACACTCTTCTCTCTCTTGCAACAACAGAATTTTACATGGTGGGAACTCAACATTCTCAGAAATAAAGTTAGCTGGTTTGCAATTAAACATGATTTCACATGGTGAAACACCTGTTGAATAATGTTGTAAACTGTTCATATAATATCCTCAAAATCGTTGACATAATCTAGCCACATGTTATGATTCTTACTACAGCATGTTCTAAACTCTCTTCCAATTTCTCTCATATATCTCTCTGCAGGATCACTCGATGGATGGTACACAGAGCTTAGAATATGCCTTATTTTTGCATGATCAACAAAATCTTTCCAGGCTTGCTATGTAAACTCAGAACCATTATCAGATAAAATTGTTTTAGGTGTACCTGCCTGATGAAAATATGTGTTTAAAAACTTAGAAATGATTTGCTTATTGGCAGCTTTCTTAATAGGAAACAGCCTTATGAACTTTGAAAATACATCAACCACCATAAAAATATAACAAAATTCATTCTTAGACTTAGGCAAAGGTCCATAGATGTCCACAGACACGAGGTAGGTTTCTATCAGGCAGTATGTTTTGCATTTGACCTCTACTTATTTGGTTACTTACCTTCACTCTTTGACATCTGTTACAGCTGGCATTCTTCTTCTTGACTCTCCTTCCTATGTTTTAAAAACCTTTTGTGTACATTTGGTTGATCCCCATTGGCCAAAACTCTCATGTGTATAAATAGTTAAAGTATCAATACATTGTTCCAGTCAATATAGTTTCCAATCACCTGAAACAGTCTTTTGCCTCCTGAATAAAATGCTCTTGTGTACCTTGTATCGTTCAGTCTGTTCTCCTCCTTTCTTACCCAGCATGCTCTTAACCAGTTTTGATCATAATTTTGTAACTGTGGATGTCTTTGCAAATTTTCAAGATCTCTTTTTCCTCTTTCACACCTCACATCAAGTACATAATTTTAAACTCTTTCTCTCCTTCTCCAAAGTTGTTAGATAAAGCATCAGCAACTACATTAGCTATGCCCTTAATTTATCTGATTTCATTACTGAGCTGCTGTAAAAACAAGGCCCAACGAGTAATTCTGTTATGATACAGCTTACACTCCTGGAGATAACATAATGCTTTGCGATCAATACAGATGATGACTTTGTGACCTAGTAAATAACTTTTAAACTTGTTGAATCCCCAATGTACAGCCAAAAGTTCTCTCTCAGTTACAGTGTATGTCTTTTCATGTTTCTGCAATACTCAACTAGCAAATGCAAGAGATCTATGTTCAGTGTCACCTTAAACTTCAACCTCATGAATAAATGAGCACCCAAACCAACATAACTACTGTCTGTCATAATACAAAAAGGAAGAGACAAATCTGGTCTGAACAATATTTGACTTGACACAACTCTCCTTTGATTCCATCAAAAACATCCTGGCATTGCTGATACTAATCCCAAACAGTATTCTCCTTCAAAAGTTCACACGAAGTATTCAAAGCTCAGCTGCTACTAAATTTTCTATAGAATTCAGTCAACCCAGAAATTGATTTAAGTTTTTTTTTTTTGTTTTTTTTTTTTGTTCCCCCCCCCTTGCGAGGAGCAGGAAAATTAGCAGTAGCATCAAATTTCTCTTTATCTAGTGCACTTCATTTCTCAGATATAACATGGTCTAAAAATTTTACTTTTTCCACGCCATATTTACACTTATCTATTCTCAGAGTGATACCTCATAATTCCAGTTTTGAAAAGACATTTCTTAAGAGATCCAAATTTTGTTCCCAAGTCTTTTCAGTGGCAAAAATGTCATTGACATACACAATTAATTTTGAACTCACTTCACTTCCCAAGACAGAAGAGCTCTTATGAATTCAGCTACAGATACATTTAGCTGAAATGGTACCACACGGTACTGAAAACACTTACCTCAGTGCAAAAATGCAGTATACTTTCTTGAATTAATTTCAAGTGAAAACTGATGAAATCCAGAGGTCAAGTCCAAACTAGTCATGAATTTTACATAATCAAATTCATGTAACAGCTTGTCCATGTTCTCAGGATGGTCATTCTCTCTGATAAGAAACTTATTAACATGTATAGAGTCCAAAAGGATTCTCACTCTACCATTTTTCTTATTTACAACAACCAAAGGACTATTGTAAGCACTCCTACTTCTGAAACTTCCTGGCAGATTAAAATTAGTGCCAGACAGAGACTCGGCCTGGGGACCTTTGCCTTTCGCAGGCAAGTTCTGTTCCATCTGAGCTACCCAAGCACGACTCACAACCCATCCTCACAGCTTTAATTCCACCAATACATTGTCTCCTACCTTCCAACCTTCCCGAGTTCAAGTCTCGGTCTGGCACAAAGTTTTAATCTGCCAGGAAGTTTCATATCAGCACACACTCCACTGCAGAGTGAAAATCTCATTCTGGAAACTCATACTTCTCTCAGTTACTCCCCACACTTCCATTTTGTGAATTACTTTTCTACCTCTGGAATACTATATAGCTTAAGAAAGAAAGGTTGGCGATCTCTAAGGTAAAGAATGCACTAACAGCCTTTCACTTTTCTTAGTCATTTTTGACTTCCCTCATTTTAGAATCTACTACACTTTCAAAATCCTGATCCACAGTCACATCAAAATTTATATTGTCATAAAACATCTGGTACTCACCTTGGTTCACAATGTTTTGCAAATAGTTACAACTTTTCCCACATTTTAAAATACAGAAATTAGTTTTCACATAAGTATTACTTTTATGTTCCAAATTAAACAATTCTTTAGCGCGCCATCCAAAACAAGCCTCAACTTTCACTATTCAATCCATACCGAGAATTCTATTTTGTTCCAGACTAGGGATCACTAAACAACTGAGATTTTACCATATGGTTTGCTTACCTATAGCTCCCCTTATCTTTAAATCAACAATGGGCATTTCCACAAAATTCTTATTATACTTTATATTGTCTCTAAATTGTTCAGATATACCACAAATCAGGCTACCTGTATCAGTCAAACAGTTGTCTTCCCACTGATCAATCTTAATTTTAATGTAAGGACATACAAATTCTGAATCATCCTCTGTGTTGTCACAAACTTCATACAAAAGGTCAATTTCAATTTCATCAAATGCTACATTCTCACTGTCTCACAAGGTTTCATAAACTTTATAGATGTCATAACATTTCTTTTATTACTCATGTTGTCGGGTAAAGATTTAACACAATGAATAGATTCCATGGTACAACTAACATCACTTGTTACAGAAGGAACCCAAAACACACTGCTGTCAAAATTACTTATCCTGCTTGGATCCTCCTTCACTTCATTCCACCAATTGGGATACCCACAGCTAACTTATTCCAGAATGCACCTTTATCTAAGTTATCATCAATCTGGTCCCAAACAAACATCAAAGAGTATTTACCTTTATTCTCCAGGCTCACAGATAACTCACCTTCACTGTTTGGATAATTACTCTGTATGACATTAATGAAAAACTGTTTTAACTGGACTGGTATTCCATGACACTCACTTTCAACATCATGTACATCACTTACCTTACCTGTATTGTCAATATAATTTACAAGTAACTCTGAAACTTCATTATTCTTAAATTCCACAAATACCGGATCATCATAGTCCTCAAAAATTACTTCATCAACAACATCACTGACAATACAGGTCTCATCTACATCAAAGTGACTTATCTCACCTACATTCATCTGCAATAAGCCAACAGTCTGAGACTTACCAACCTCACAATATTAGGAAAAGGGAAGTTGCTGCTCACCATATAGTGGAATTGCTGAGTCAAAGACAATCACAATGAAAAGACTGTTAGAAGTAAGGCTTTTGGCCAGTAAGGCCTTCATCAAAAATAGACAACACACACACACACACACACACACACACACACACACACATGCTAAAGTTATTGAAAAGATTGTGTATGTAAGGAAAATGTGCAGCTCAGCTTTAGAAGTCATTTAACAACTGAAAATGTATTCTCTTTTGTCTGCTTAACTACAGCATTTGCTGTGCTGGTACTGCGAGCGGCTGAAAGCAAGGGGAAACTACAGCTGTAATTTTTCCAGAGGGCATGCAGCTTTACTGTATGGTTAAATGATTATGGCGTCCTCTTGGGTAAAATATTCTGGAGGTAAAATAGTCTCCCATTCGTATCTCTGGGTGGGGACTGCTCAAGAGGATGTCGTTTTCAGGAGAAAGAAAACTGGCGTTCTATGGATCGGAGCATGGAATGTCTGGTGAGCAAGATGTATGAGGCAGGCGAAATACCCTCAGACTTCAAGAAGAATATAATAATTCCAATCCCAAAGAAAGAAGGTGTTGACAGATGTGAAAATTAACAAACTATCAGTTTAATAAGTTACAGCTGCAAAATACTAACGCGAATTATTTACAGATGCATGGAAAAACTGGTAGAAGCCAACCTCGGCCAAGATCAGTTTGGATTCTGCAGAAATGTTGGAACACGTGAGGTAATACTGACCCTACAACTTATCTTAGAAGCTAGATTGAGGAAAGGCAAACCTACATTTCTAGCATTTGTGGACTTAGAGAAAGATTTTGAAAATGTTGACTGGAATACTCTCTTTCAAATTCTAAAGGTGGCGGGGATAAAATAAAGGGAGCGAAAGGCTTTACAATTTGTACAGAAACCAGATGGCAGTTATAAGAGTCGAGGGGCATGAAAGGGAAGCAGCGGTTGGAAAGGGAGTGAGACAGAGTTGTAGCCTGTCCCTGATGTTATTCAATTTGTATACTGAGCAAGCAGTAAAGGAAACAAAAGAAAAATTCGGAGTAGGTATTAAAGTCCATGGAGAAGAAATAAAAACTTTGAGGTTCGCCAATGGCATTGTAATTCTCTCAGGTACAGCAAAGGACTTGGAAGAGCAGTAGAACGGAATTGACAGTGTCTTGAAAGGAGGATATAAGATGAACATCAACAAAAGCAAAACGAGGATAATGGAATGTGTTTGAATTAAGTTGGGTGATGCTGAGGGAATTAGATTAGGAAATGAGATACTTAAAGTAGTAAAGGAGTTTTGTTATTTGGGGAGCAAAGTAACTGAGTAGAGAGGATATAAAATGTAGACTGGCAATGGCAAGGAAAGCATTTCTGAAGAAGAGAAATTTGTTAACGTGGAGTATAGATTTAAGTATCACGAAGTCATTTCTGAAAGTATTTGTATGGAGTGTAGCCATGAATGGAAGTGAAACATGGATGATAAATAGTTTGGACAAGAAGAGAATAGAAGCTTTCAAAATGTGGTGCTACAGAAGAATGCTGAAGATTAGGTGGGTAGATCACATAACTAATGAGGAGGTATTGAATAGAATTGGGGAGAAGAGGAGTTTGTGGCACAATTTGACAAGAAGTAGGGACCGGTTGGTAGGACATCTTCTGAGGCATCAAGGGATCACGAATTTAGCATTGGAGGGCAGTGTGAAGGGTAAAAATCGTAGAGGGAGACCAAGAGATGAATACACTACACAGATTCAGAAGGATGTAGGTTGCAGTAAGTACTGGAAGATGAAGAAGATTGCACAGGATAGAGTAGCATGGAGAGCTGCATCAAACCAGTCTCAGGACTGAAGACAACAACAACAATACAGCATTTGATTGTGTTGATCACAAAATATTGACCATTATGGAATATGGGGAGTAACTCACAATGGGTTCACCTCTTACTTCAGCAACATACAGCAAAAGGTCATTATTCACAGTCTTGAGAATGGCTATAATGTGGGACTGAGTGGGGTACAGTCAAGTGGTGGGTGCCCCAGGGATTAGTGTTGGGGCCACTCCTGTTTCTTATTTATACAGGGTGTTACAAAAAGGTACGGCCAAACTTTTAGGAAACATTCCTCACACACAAAGAAAGAAAATTTGTTATGTGGACATGTGTCTGGAAACGCTTACTTTCCATGTTAGAGCTCATTTTATTACTTCTCTTCAAATCACATTAATAATGGAATGGAAACACACAGCAACAGAATGTTTCAGCTTGACTTCAAACACTTTGTTACAGGAAATGTTCAAAATGTCCTCCTTTAGCAAGGATACATGCATCCATCCTTCGTCGCATGGAATCCCTTATGCGCTGATGCAGCCCTGGAGAATGGCATATTGTATCACAGCCGTCCACAATACGGGCACAAAGAGTCTCTACATTTGGTGCCGGGGTAGCAAAGAGAAGAGCTTTCAAATGCCCCCATAAATGAAAGTCAAGAGGGCTGAGGTCAGGGGAGCGTGGAGGCCACGGAATTGGTTCGCCTCTACCAATCCATCGGTCACCAAATCTGTTGTTGAGAAGCATACGAACACTTCGACTGAAATGTACAGGAACTCCATCATGCATGAACCACATGTTTTGTCGTACTTGTAAAGGCACATGTTCTAGCAGCACAGGTAGAGTATCCCGTATGAAATCATGATAATGTGCTCCATTGAGTGTAGGTGGAAGAACATACTGACAAAACTCAAATGAGCTCTAACATGGAAATTAGGTGTTTTTGGACACATGTCCACATAACATCTTTTCTTTATTTGTGTGTGAGGAATGTTTCCTGAAAGTTTGGCCATACCTTTTTGTAACACCCTCTATAAATTATATGCCCTCTATTATTATGGGTAACTCTAAAATATTTCTGTTTGCTGGTGACACTAGCTTTGTAGTAAAGGATGTTGTGTGCAACACTGGCTCAGTTTCAAGTGCATTTTGTGACCTAAGTTCATGGCTTGTAGAAAATAAAACTATAACTAAATCACAGTAAGACTCAGTTTTTACAGTTTCTGACACACAATTCAGCAAAACCTGACTTTTAATTTCACGTTTGATTAGTGAAACTGAACAGTTCAAATTTCTAGGTGTTCAGATAGATAGTAAACTTTCATGAAAAGCCCATGTTCAGGATCTTGTTCAAGACTTTAATGTCGCCATTTTTACTATTCGAATGGTATCTGAAGTGAGCGACTGTTTGACACAAAAATTTGTCTGCTTTGCTTATTTTCATTCGCTTATGTTGTATGGTATTATATTTTGGGGTAACTCTTCCCATTCTAAAAGGATATTTTTGGCTCAGTAACGGGCGGTTCAGGCAATAAGTGATCTATGTTCTCGATCCTCTTGTTGACCCCTGTTCACAAGTCTTGGTATTTTGACATTGGCCTCTCAATATATGTAATCCTAACTGTCTTTTCTTGTTAACAATATTAGCTTATTTCCAAGAATAAGCAGCTTTCACTCAGTTAATACTCTGCAGAAATCAAACCTGCATTTGTATTGGACTTCCTTAACTCTTGTGCAGAAAGGTGTGCAGTATACTGCTGCATCCATTTTCAATAAGCTACCACAAGAATTCAAAAATCTTAGCAGTAATCCACAGGCTTTCAAATTGAAACTGAAGAGTTTCCTCATGAGTCACTCCTCCTATTCTGTCAAGGAGTTTCTTGAAAAATTAAGCTGAATCTTGTCATATTGTTGACTGCATTTAGTTAAAATGTTTATTTTTATCTGTTATTACTTTCATGTTGTAATTTCATGTACTGATATGTCCCATGACCCTGGAGATATGATTCTCAATTTGGTCCTACGGAACTTGAATAAAAATAAATAAAATGCTGCAATTGTGTGAGTGAGCTGTGTGTGTGTGTGTGTGTGTGTGTGTGTGTGTGTGTGTGTGTGTGTGTGTGTGTGTGTGTGTGTGTGTGTGTGTGTGCGCGCGCGCGCGTGTGTGCGTGTCTGTGTGTGTATGTGTCTATTTTTGATGAAGACCTTACTGGCTGAAAGCTTTATTTGTGACGGTCTCCTTGCTGTGCCTGCCTGCGACTCAGCATCTCTGCTATATGATGAGTAGCAACTTTCCTTTTCATAATATTGTTACATTGTTTGACTTACCAACCTCAGTTACTTCACAGATCTCATTCACATCTACATCAAAAATACAACTTAGTTCAGAGCCAATACAGTCATTGCCTGATTTACATACATCAATAGCACTGTTCAAATAACTTACGGGTTTGCTGCCGAGTGACGTCGTCGACCACCGCGGTGGTCGACGACGTCACCCGGCAGCAAACCCATAAGTTATTTGAACATTCAATTTGCCGGGAAAAGTTAAGGTCTCACATCAATAGCACTGTTTTCCATCCAAGAGAAGAAATCATTAGTACACACTCCATCAAAATTCTCACAACTCTTACATTCTGGTTTGTGATTAACACTTACATCACCATAATTAAACATATGATCCCAAAACTTTTGATCAAAACATAAAGGAGAAATCTGATCTTCCTTCTGTTCAATTTCAGATACATGTGGCATATCATTAACACTGTTATTATTGTCTAATTGCAATTGTAACTTGGGGGTCCTGTGCTGGTTTTGTTTCCTCATCCCAAAACTGTGGACTTTCATTGTGGCAAACTGACATTTCCCACGTAGTTACTTTTATGATTGTTTCTTCTATTAAAATGCCCATTGTTATCACCATTATTCCTATCCTATTGCTGGCAGAATTTCTCACTCTAGTGACGCTTTGATGCTGATGGAAGTTACCATTTTCTCTGTTTCTGTGATTACTCCCATTGTGACTACTATCATTCCTATTATTATGGCACATACTTCTTTCTATTGCCCTATCCAGCCTGTTAACATATTGTAATACTGTTCATGACAATTGTCATGTCCTTGTATTAAATCACACTGCAATATTTCTGGTAATCTCCTGTTAAGTGCACTAATCAAGGTCTTTTTGTCAAATGATTTGTCAAGTTGTGCTAATTTTTTAAGTTGATTCTTACAAAACTCTTACAAAGTGCCATCCCTATTCCTATAATTAGGACCATTCAAGAATTCACTTGTGATTCTCCCCTGTTCTGCTTCCAATCAAAATTCATTTAAAAAACCTTTATCAAAATTCTGATATGTTTCCCACTGAGTTAAATTTAAATTTACCCATGACAAAGCTATGCCTTCAAGAAATCTTTTATCAAATTTAATTTTTTGATTGTCATTCATACCTGACACAAAGCTATCTCTGTAGTGGTGCAGAAAATCCAATGGATGTAAATTATCAGTAAACTTTTGATAGGAGTGTTGGACCATGCAATGCCATTGTTTGACACAGATTTTTGTTAATACAACATTCCTGAAGTGTTGAAATCTTTGACCTAAAACAGTTACATTAGTTTTCAAATTCTTTTCTATATTTGAAAATCTTTTAGTTTAAACTGGCGACTTTTTGTTGTGCAGTAGCTCCCAACTCACACAGTGTTTCCCCTATAGCCTTTTATTCATCTATAATGTTATCAACATTCTTTGATTGTTTTGCTGCCTCAGCTACAAAATAATTTTCTGAAACAATAAATTTGTTTTCTAAAACATCAAACAAATATTTCGTAATTTCAAATGTTTCTAAAAATAATTTTAGATGATGTAAATAAAATAGAAAGAAACTTCCACATGGGAAAAATATATTAAAAACAAAGATTCCAAGACTTACCAAGCGGGAAAGTGCCGGCAGGCAGGCACAATGAACAAAACACACAAACACACACACAGAACTACTAGCTTTCACAACCGATGGTTGCTTCTTCAGGAAGGAGAGGGAAAGACGAAAGGATGTGGGTTTTAAGGGAGAGGGTAAGGAGTCATTCCAATCCTGGGAGCGGAAAGACTTCCCTTAGGGGGAAAAAAAGGACAGGTGTACACTCGCACAAACACACACACACACACACACACACACACACACACACACACACATATCCATCCGCACATACACAAACACAAGCAGCATTGGAATCTTTGTTTTTAATATAAAAATAATTTTAACTATACATTGAGGACTAGTACTTATTGATACATTGAGGACTAGTACTTATTGATTATAACATAGAGACTTAGACATTTTATAAAGTAACTCATTTTCATAAATTTTAGCTGCTTCTCTCTCTCTCTCTCTCTTTTTAATGTAAGCCTTTTCATTCAGAGCATCTTATAATTTAAACTACACTCAAGGCAACTGTACAGCTGTTAGCCGGAAATTCCCTCCTCATCAATTAACTTCAAAAGATAGACTTTAAAGAAAGGCACAGCCTGTTTGCAGGCAGAAAAAGCCTCTTTACTTATGGTAATCTGAGGAATACCAAATCGTTTTCCACATTATCATACACCAATGCAAATAAATTCTGAACCTTCTCCTTCTCTTCGCTGTTGAAATTGCAGTGCTTTTTCTTGCAATATTGGCCCAGTAATTGGCATACTTTTTCCTCTTAAATGTTTATGTTTACATTTTAATACTGCCAGGCCAGTGGGCTCAGCGGCCAGAGACAGCATTCATGTGTGTCTGACTTGCATTTGCGTGAGTGTGTATTTGTATAGTGTCTATCTCCGACAAAGATCTTGTTGGTCGAAAGCTCACTTCCTGACAGACTTTTTGTTGTGCCTGTCTGTAACTCAATATCTCCGCTATATGTGAGTAGCAACTATCCTTTTCAGAACATTCTCACTGGCTGGACGTGCTGATTAGTAAGTCACGATTTACATGAATCCCATACAAAAGAATGGAAAAGCTGCTAGAAGCCCACCTCAGGGAAGATCAGTTTGGATTGCAGAAAAATGTAGAAGCATACAAAGCAATACTGATCCTAGAATTACTCATGGGAAATAGGATAAGGAATGGCAAACCTACATTTATAGCATCTGTAGACTAAGAGAAAATGATTGATAATGTTGACTGGAATATCCTCTTTCAAATTGTAAAGGTGGCTGGGGTAAAATACAGGGAGAAAAAGGCTTGTTACAATTTGTACAGAAGCCAGATTGCAGTTATAAGAGTTGAGGGATATGAAAGAGAACAGTGATTGAGAAGGGAGTGAGACAGAGTTGTACTCTATGCCTGATGTTGTTCAGTCTGTATATTGAGCAAGCAGTAAAGTAAACAAAAGAAAAAAAAAACTAGTGTAGGAATTAAAGTCCAGGAAGAAGAAATAAAAACTGTGGGGTTGCCAATGACATTCTAATTCTGTCAGAGACTGCAAAGGATTTGGAAGAGCAGTTGAATGGATTGGACAGTGTCTTGAAAAGAGGACGTAAGATGAACATCAACAAAAACAAAAGGAGGATAATGGAACATAGTCAAATTACATCAGGTGATGCTGAGGGAATTTGATTTGGAAATGAGACACTTAAAGTAGTTGAGTAGTTTTGCTATTTGGGAAGCAAAATAACTGATGATGGTAGAAGTAGGAAGGCTATAAAATGTAGACTGGCAAAAGCAAGAAATGTGTTTCTGAAGAAGAGTTATTTTGTTAACATTGAGTACAGATTTAAGTGTCAGGGAGTCCTTTCTGAAAGTATTTGTATGGAGAGTAGCCATGTATGGAAGTGAAACATGGTCAGTAAACAATTTAGACAAGAAAACAACAGAAGCATTTGAAATGTGATGCTACAGAAGAATGTTGAAGATTAGATGGGTAGATCACATAACTAATGAGGAATTACTGAATAGAATTGGGGAGAAGAGAGATTTTCTGTTATAACCTAACTAGAGAAGGGATCAGTTGGTAGGACACATTGTGAGGTATCAAGGGATCACAAATTTAGTACTGGAGGAAAGTGTGTGTGTGTGTGTGTGTGGGAGGGGGGGGGGGGGGGGCTAAAAATCATAGAGAGAGACCATGAGATGAATGTGACTCCAAAAGTTTCTCTGATATGGAAGATGATTCCCAGTGTCACAAATGTTGAAAGATAAATTAGCAGTTGGGCAATAAGCTACAGTTTTATATGACAAAGAAAAATGGGACTGGGGCGAGTGGTGAGGGTGCTAAAATGAACTGTGTGGGAAACAAAAAGTTTTACTGCAGATGACTGGAATAAAAAGATAAACTATTTAACCTTTACGGGGATTTGTGATAACAATTTGCAGTCCAACATGGCTACAAAAAACATGGCTATTTTTAAGTAACAGAGCTCCAGTGACATGTGTAATAAGGCTCTTATCCATACAGTACAGTGTCCTTAACATATGATAAATTCTCTTTGCGAATAGTTGTTATTGAGTACCACATAATTTGGAAATGATTTAACCAGTTGGCGAAATATACTACACTTGTATATTCACTGGACTGTTTCCAGAATGGAGTTTAATATTCTGTGTTCTTTCCCTCAAAGTTTAGTGTTTTATTTGTTCCTCATGACCCTCAATGTCCATCCCTAGAGAAATTATCGAGTTTACTTTATCCCTACTCTACAGGGTGTTACAAAAAGGTATGGCAAACTTTCAGGAAACATTCCTCACACACAAAGAAAGAAAATATGTTATGTGGACATGTGTCAAAGTGGCACCCAATGCATGGAAGACTGGCCTCTTTGTTTATGGTACCACAGCAACAGATGTGATGTATTTAGTTTAATATCTTTTTTAATTGATGGTACAAGACTTTAGAAAATTCTACTTGATGTATTCTCTGTGCAACTATCCTTTGTTTTCTTGCCAAATACAAAAAGACAGGCAAAAACTGTGCCAAAATTAACGCCTGGCTTATGGTACCCAATAAATGTTTTCCTCATGTGTGTAAATCAAACACTGTAGTTATAAATCAAAGCTTAACACACAAAACAGTGTAATAAGATCAGCCATATGCTGCAAAATATGATACTATCTCATACAACAGTGTCTCCATTTCCTCATTAAATAATTAAAACTATAGACAAAGGGATAATAGTTTGCATTAGATACACCAGTTCGTTTTCTAAAGACCTACAAAATAACACTGCTTGTAAATGAATTGAGAGGTAGGTCAAAATACACCTTAATTCTTGGTGACTTTCACATTAATTTTAAAAAAATTAATAAGAACAAGGTACAATTATTAAATCTGTTTAACACATACAACATGCAACCTACAGTGCAGGAAATTGCCAGATATGGAGATGGGTCTGAAACAACACTTGATCAGATATTTACCAACAAACAAAGCTGTGAGTACAGTGTTGAAGTAACAGATACAGGCTTTTCTGACCATATGGCCTTAAAAATGATGATAAGGAATGAGAACAATAAGAAATACACAGTCATTGAAAAATATGTACAAAGAAGACTTATTAATGCAAACAACATAAGGGTATTTAATAGTATGCTAAAAAGGATGCAGTGGGCATAGAACAAACTGATGATGCAGACAAAAGTGTGACAGTTTTCTCACTGATTATAAATATTGCTAAGATGTAGCCTTCCTGTTAAAAAGAATTAAAGTCAGTGAGAAGACAAACACATGTGTAACACAAGGGATTAAAAAATCAGCAACCACCCTTAGAAACCTAAGGAAACATGCTAAAACAAATACGACAATAAAACCATACTATAGAAAATGCAGTAGGGTCTATAGGAAAGTTTTACAGGCAGCGAAAAGGCTAAGCAATGATTCATACATTAATAATGGAAGCTATAAATCAAAATTGATTTGGAAGGTTATAAACAATAGCATAAGAAAATGTAAAACCAAGACCCATAATTTCAAAATTAAAAGTGAGGGTAAAGTGATAGAGGTAGCCAACATATTCAATGAACATTATGTGAACATAGCTCTGAACCTACTTAAAATTCTGTGCAATTCAAACAACAAAAACATAAAAGTACCAACTTGTGAAAAGACAATTTTTCTGTACCCAGTAACAGAATGTGAAGTTACAAATGCTATTAATAAACTGAAAAATAAAATGTCTTGTGGTATTGACAGAATTGAGACAAGGTAATCAAACATATTCTACCAGTATAGATACTCACCTAACTGACAGGAGTGTTCCCATCAAAACTAAAACTCCCCATAATAAAACCACTTAACAAAAAGGATAGTACAGCTGACATAAATAATTATAGGCAAGTGTCATTATCGTCAGGTTTCTCTAAAGTAATTGAAAGAGTAATGTATGAAAGTCTAGTTGACTTCCTGAATAAAAATAAAATACTGACTAATGCTCAAAATGTGTTTACAAAGAACAGATCCACAGAAAAGGCAGTCTTCCAATTCACGAAAATGGTTCTACATGCTTCGGACAAGAATGAATTAAGCTGTGGAATATTCTTATATTTATCTAAAGCATTTGCCAAACCATCTGACAGTTGCAGAAATGGTGATGTTCGCTGATGACATTTTTATAAAAGTATACACTGAGGATGACCTACAGCAGAGTGTCTCTAGGACAATAAATGAGACAGGAAAATAGTTTAGTGATAATGCTTTGATCATAAATAAAGATAAAATGGTATTGATGTCTTTTGGTAATATTAAAAGTAAAGCCAGAAGAAGAGTAAGGCTGAGTTAGGGAACTATGTTATTGCACAAGCTCCATACACAAAATTCCTCAGTATATGGGTGGATGAGCACTTGTGATTGGAAAAGCATCTAGAAGTTTTGAGTAAAAAATTAAGTCAATGTGCTAAGAATGCTTTGGGAATTCTGCAACACTGAATAATTGCTGTGTGCCTATTATGCTTACATGAACAGTTTGCTTAGATATGGTAAGATATTCTGGGGAAATACAGGTACAGCAAAACAAGCTTTCAAACTTCAAAAAAGGGCTATTAGAATAATGAAAGGGGTTCTGTGCTGAGTTTCATGCAGGGAAATATTTAAAGAATTTCCTAACTTATACATGTGTATACATGTGTATACTTTCTGAAACCTCACCAAGAATTTTCAACATCAAATAATCAGGTTCATAACCATGAAACAAGGAACAGGGATGATTTTCACACACACACCCACATAGGAGCACTCTACCAAAAAGTGTAAACGACCTGCCCAAAATACTTTTTAGAGCATTGCCTTCTACAATAAAGAAAATTAAAGAACTTCATAAATTCAAGATAGATCTTAAACAAGTTTTACGAATACTTAGTTTTTATAGCATTGAAGAATATCTGAATATGGAAAGGTAATATTATTTATATATACAGATATAAAATATTTGTATTTATTATTGAAGTTTTTGAAACAAATTAAAGATAAGAAACTATATTGTAATTGACTACATCCATATAATATATATTGTTAATGGATGAATAAAGAGATTGATTGACTCAATCACAATTCGGTAATATCCTTATTTGGTGCTATTGTATAAAAAAATGTTTCTCCTGCTGCTATAATATAATACTTTTACATCTTTTTTATGTGTATAGAATGAAGTGGCAAGTGAAAATTTGTATGAAGGCCATGAATCAAACCAGGGTCTCCAGCTTACTAGGCAGGTGCGTTAGCCACTAAGCCACCCTGGCACAGTTGTTCACAAATCTGCACACATTACCCTGTCATTCCTCCCACCTCAATTCAAATTCACACTGATGCTGAAGTCTACTTTAAACTCCCCAATACACATGGACAGTTTGGCTAAGATTCTCCATGTTCTAGAATAGCACATCAGAATCGAATGTAAATGGGGGTTCCAGCCTGAAACTCAGGTGCAGGTACTTATACAAATGAAATGACACAATTTCAGAGTATTTACTGGATTCAGATAGATATGGGCAGCCTTGGTACAAATTTTCACTATCTGCTTCAGGCTATGTACAAAAAATCGTATCTGTGTGAGACCAATAAAGTGTCTGAAATTGTGTCATTTAATTTGTATTACATGGATACTCTGTAACTCACACATAAGTGCATGGCAGAGGAGTCATCAAACCATCTCCACAATAACTCGCTCTTATTCCACTCTTGACAAGCATGAGGAAAGAACAAACACCTACATCTTTCTGTGTGAGCTCTGATTGCCTCTGTTTCATTATGATGACCATTTCTCCCCATGTGTGTCAGCATCAACAAAATATTTTTACATCTGGAGGAGAAAGTTGTTGACCAATATTTCATTATATGATCCTACTTCAATGAAAAACATCTTTGTTTTAATGATGTCTACCAAAAATCCTCTGTCATGTCCATTACACTCACTCCCACATTTCTAGATAATACAAAATCTGTTGCCCTTCTTTGAACTTTCTTGATATACTCCATTAATCTTATATGGTAAGGATCCAAAATTATGCACCGGTAATCCAAAGGTGGACAGACAATTGTAGTATAGGCAGTCTCTTTAGTAGATCTGTTACATCTTCTTAGTGTTCTGCCAATAAAACACAGTCTTTGATTTGCTTTCCCCACAACATTTTCTATGTATGTATTCTTTGCAATTTAAGTTGTTTGCAGTTGTAATTTCTAGGTATTTAACTGAATTTACAGTATTTAGATTTGACTGATTTATCGTGTAACCAAAGTTTACTGAATTCCTTTTACCACTCATGTGGATGACCTTACACTTTTCTTTATTTAGGTTCAATTGACCATTTTTGTACCATGCAGATATCTTGCCTAAATCACTTTGCAATTTGTTTTGATCTTCTTATGATTTTACTAGATGATAAATGACAATATCATCTGCAAACAACTTAAGACAACCCCTCAGACTGTCTTCTAAGTTGTTTAGATTAGATTACATTAGATTAGTACTTGTTCCATAGATCATTAATATAACACTTTGTAATGATGTGGAACGTGTCAGGTTAATAAAAAGTGTCTATACAAGATATTACATTGCACAAAATATTACATGACACTTAATATTTTTAATTTTTTTTCTGGTGGGGGTTGGGGAAATTACCCACTTACTATATCATCTGATGAGTAGAAGGGGTTGTCATTAAGAAATTCTTTTAATTTCCTTTTAAATGCTATATGACTATCTGTCAGACTTTTGATGCTATTAGGTAAGTGACCAAAGACTTTTGTGGGAGAATAATTTACCCCCACCTGAGCCAAAGTTAGATTCAACCTTGAGTAGTGTTGTAGCTATGTACACTGCTATTACTTTTGAATTCGTTTCGATTGTTAACAACAAATTTCATAAGTGAATATATATACTGTGAGGATACAGTGAAGATTTCTAGCTCTTTTAATAAGTGTCTGCAGGATGATCTTGGATGAGCTCCAGCAATTATTATGATTACACACTTTTGTGCTATGAACATTCTTTTACTCAATGATGAGTTATTCCAGAATGTGATGCCATACAAAAGCAGAGAATGAAAATAGATGTGGTAAGCTGATTTACAGAGATGTATATCACCAAAATTTGCAATGACCCTAATAGCATAAGTAGCTGAGCTCAAGCATTTCAACAGATCTTCCATGTGTTTTTTTCCAGTTCAACCCCTCATCAATAGATACACCTAGAAATTTTGAATATTCTACCTTAGCTACCGATTTCTGATCATAGTCTATATTTATTAATGGTGTCATCCCATTTACTGTGTGGGACTGTATATACTGTGCTTTGTCAAAGTTTAATGAGAGCACATTTGCATAGAACCACTTAATGATTTTCTGAAAAACATCATTTACAATTTCACCGGTTAATTCTTGTCTGTTGGGTGTGATAGCTATACTTGTATCATCCGCAAAATGTACCAGCTTTGCATCTTCATGAATATACACTCCTGGAAATTGAAATAAGATCACCGTGAATTCATTGTCCCAGGAAGGGGAAACTTTATTGACACATTCCTGGGGTCAGATACATCACATGATCACACTGACAGAACCACAGGCACATAGACACAGGCAACAGAGCATGCACAATGTCGGCACTAGTACAGTGTATATCCACCTTTTGCAGCAATGCAGGCTGCTATTCTCCCATGGAGACGATCGTAGAGATGCTGGATGTAGTCCTGTGGAACGGCTTGCCATGCCATTTCCACCTGGCACCTCAGTTGGACCAGCGTTCGTGCTGGACGTGCAGACCGCGTGAGACGACGCTTCATCCAGTCCCAAACATGCTCAATGGGGGACAGATCCGGAGATCTTGCTGGCCAGGGTAGTTGACTTACACCTTCTAGAGCATGTTGGGTGGCACGGGATACATGTGGATGTGCATTGTCCTGTTGGAACAGCAAGTTCCCTTGCTGGTCTAGGAATGGTAGAACGATGGGTTCGATGACGGTTTGGATGTACCGTGCACTATTCAGTGTCCCCTCGACGATCACCAGAGGTGTACGGCCAGTGTAGAAGATCGCTCCCCACACCATGATGCCGGGTGTTGGCCCTGTGTGCCTCGGTCGTATGCAGTGCTGATTGTGGCGCTCACCTGCACGGCACCAAACACGCATAGGACCATCATTGGCACCAAGGCAGAAGCGACTGTCATTGCTGGAGATGACACGTCTCAATTCGTCCCTCCATTCATGCCTGTCGCGACACCACTGGAGGCGGGCTGCACGATGTTGGGGCGTGAGCGGAAGACGGCCTAACGGTGTGCGGGACCGTAGCCCAGCTTCATGGAGACGGTTGTGAATGGTCCTCGCCGATACCCCAGGAGCAACAGTGTCCCTAATTTGCTGGGAAGTGGCGGTGCGGTCCCCTACGGCACTGCGTAGGATCCTACGGTCTTGGCGTGCATCCGTGCATCGCTGCAGTCCGGTCCCAGGTCACCGGGTACGTCCACCTTCCGCCAACCACTGGCGACAACATCGATGTACTGTGGAGACCTCACGCCCCAGTGTCCGGAGCAAGTATGGTGGGGGTGACACACCGGTGTCAATGTGTTCTTTTTTCCATTTCCAGGAGTGTAGAATGGCAAGTCACTGATATATATTAAGAACAGCAGAGCACCCAAGACCAAACCTTGTGGCACCCCATTCTTGATTGTTCCCCAGTTTGAGAAGTCACCAGTTTTTTGCATATTATGTGAACTGGTTATTTCAACTTTCTGCACTTTTCCAGTTAGGTATGATTTAAACCATTTGAGTGCTGTCCCATTCATACCACAGTACTTAAGCTTATCTGGAAGTATTCCATGATTTACACAATCAAAAGCCTTTGAGAGATCATAAAAAATCCCAACAGGTGACTTCTGGTTACTCAGAGCATTTAATATTTCATTAGTGAATGTATATATAGCATTTTCCGTTGAAAGACCTTTCTGGAAACCCAACTGACATTTTGTTAAAACTTTAGTTTTACAAAGGTGTGAAGCTACTCTACAATACATTTCTTTTTCAAGAATTTTAGATAAAGCAGTCAGAAGAGAGACTGGGCAGTAGTTGTTGACATCAGATGTATCCCCTTTTTATGCAGTGGTTAACAATAGCATACTTCAATCTATCTGGGAAAATACCCTGATTCAGAGAGCTATTACATATGTGGCTAAGAATATCACTTATCTCTTTGGAACATGCTTTTATTATCCTGCTGGAAATGCCATCAACTCCATGTGAACTTTTATTCTTGAGAGAGTTTATTATCTTCTTTATTTCAGCAGGAGAGCTGGGTGGAATTTCAATTGTATCAAATTTTGTGGGTAAGGCCTCTTTTATTAACTGCCTTGCTTCTTCTAATGAACATTTAGGTCCTATTTTATCTACAACATTTAAAAAATGATTATTCAAAATGTTTTCGACATCCGGCTTGTTGTTTGTCAAGTTTCCATTCGCTTTGATGGTAATGCCGTCATCCAGTAATTTTGGTTGCCCTGTCTCCCTTTCAATAATATTCCAAATTGTTTTAATTTTGTTATCAGAGGTATTAATCTCAGACATGATGCATATGCTTCTGGACTTTTTAATAACCTTTCTTAATGTAGCACAGTAGTTTTTACAATATTTCGCTGTTTCTAGGTCATTACTCTTTCTTGTTGTTAGATACAGTTCCCTTTTGTGCTTACAGGATATTTTTATCCCTTTAGTGAGCCAAAGTCTTTTGCATGGTTTCTTATAATTAGATTTAACTACTTTCTTGGGGAAACAGTTTTCAAATTCTCTTACAAGTGTATCATGAAATAAGTTATATTTTAAATTAGCATCAGGTTCCTCGTACACCTCATCCCAGTCTAAGTGCTGAAGATTTTCCCTGAAATTTCTAATTGTTGAGTCATAAATCGAATGCACAACTTTGGAGTGTAGTTTCGAATTACTGAAGGGAGCTATGTCACATACTGTAACTAGCTGAGCACCATGATCAGAAAGGCCATTCTCATCAGGATAAGAATTTATGTTTTTAAACTTATCTTGGTCTACAAAAGTGTTATCTATCAATGTGCTGCTGTTCTTTACTACCCGAGTAGGAAAATTAATGACAGATGTCAAATTGAAAGAACCCAGCAAGACTTCCAGGTCATTCTTCCCATTACACTCTTTTGGTGAATTGACATTGAAGTCCCCACAAATAATAATTTGCTTTCCCCTGTCTACTCATGTGTGCAGGTAGTTTATGACCACTGATATTTACCTTTTCCACATCAGACACAATGAGATGCTCAGACAGCCATAGTACATCTATTACATTATCAGATTCAGTGTCATCTAAATAAACCAGGAGCTCATTTACTTTATTCTTCAATCCCGAAATATTTTGGTGAAAAATGGTAACATTATTTTTTACTTTTCTTTTGTGAGAATCTACTTTTTTCTTTAATCCACCAATATTTTGGTTAAATATGGTAACATTATTATTTACTTTACTGTTGTGAGAATATTGTGAGTTTTGGACGTCTTTAGCACCTGCCTGCCTGAACTTCTCATTGGACACTGATACTAGTCTAAAAAAGAGGTACATCCATGAGTACTAGTGTCCCCCCTTATGGATTTTGCTAAAAACCCTGCCAGTTTACCATTTCCTATTGCGGTGTAGGCCATGCCTTGTGAAATCCCCCCTATCAATAGCCTTGACAGGAACCAATCCAATGTCTGACACGGTGGCCACCCTATGCAACTGATCCAACACCATGTTTACCCTATACATGTAAGGAACAACAGATGGCCGATACCACTGCCTTGGGGAAATCCAGATATGACTTGTGTTTTACACGATGACTTTCTACCTGGTCCTCCAGGTTGGAGGTTGGGCTCGAGGTTAACAGATTAACAGATGGTGACATAGCATTGGACAATGAATGGTTAAAAACTTGTAAACTTATCTTTGAATTGGTGCCTTGAATGTTCGATCTTTCTATAGCCCAGGCTTTCCAAAGATGTTATTAGACCAGCAGAGGAAGCTCAAGAGAGCATTATTGCCATCTAAGAAATCCAATGGACAGGGAGTGGGGTACTGTAAAAGAAAGAGGGCACTAAGCTGTGATGATAACAGACAGGAGTTTAGTACAGGTTTCCTTGTACATAAGGGTCTGAAACATTTGGTGATGAATTTTACACCCATTAATCCAATGCTATCAGTAATTATAATTAAAGAAAGATTCTTTAATCATAGTATAATTAATGGACATGCACCAACAGAAGCATGTATTGAAGATCTAAAAGATGATTTCTATGATGCCCTTGAAACAGCTTATGATAGGTGTCCAAGGAATAACATCAAGATTGTGCTGGGTAATTTTAATGGGCAACTTGGAAGAGAAAACATGTTCCAGCCTGTAATTGGACCCCATAGTAAACATGGATCCACTAATGATAATGGAATATGATAGTGGGATCTACCAAGTTTCCCCATAGGGAGATACACAAGGGCACATGGAAGTTACCTGATGGTGGAACCATTAATCGAATTGATCCTTTACTGATGGACCAGGGGTATAAATCTAGCTTGTTGGATGTCCAAACCTTTTGTGGCCCTAATGTGGATTCAGATCATTTTCTTGTAATGGCCAAGATAATAGCAAGGCTATCGAATGCTCAGAAAGAAAGATATACTAGGGAAGAACAGTACAATATTGCAGCACTGCAATTAACAGAAACGTGTGAATCATATTGTCAGAAAATTTCTCAGGCTCTAGAACTAGAACAAGGAACAATGCGAGACAGTAATGACATAGAACAAAAATGTCTGACTATAAAAAGAGCTACAGACATTTCAGCTAAGGGAACACTATGGATGGAGAGGAAATCAATAAGGCCCACATGGTTTGATGAATAGTGTAAGAGGGTGACTGAAGAAAAGAACCAAAAGACATTGCAGACAAACTGCACAAGAAGCTTGTTGGAAGATTATCAAGAGAAAAGGAGGATCAAAAAGATGAACATCAGTGAAAGAAAAGGGAATGAACTAAGGCTGAAATAGAATGTATGGAATTTTCCAAGAAGAAGAATGAAACAAGCAAGTTCCTTATAAAAGTAAACAATGCTATAAGACAATTTGCTCCAATAACCAGCTTAATTAGAGATGAAGAAGGAAACATAATAAGTGAGAGTAAACAGACTCTGGAAATATGGCAATGATACTTTAATGACCTGCTGAATCAAGAGATAGAGCAAGCAGAGAATATCTCTAATGATTGTGAGCAAGGATTGGATGATGAACAGCTACTGGATGGCCTAGGGTTAGAGGACATTAGAAAAGCTTCAAGGGAACTGAAGAATCATGAAGCCCCTGGCACTGATAGCATTCCTGCAGAATTGCTGAAATGTGGAGGAGCAACATTAGATCAGTCTCTGTTTGAACTTATCACTCTCATATGGGAACAGGAAAGGATACCAGATGAATGGAATGAAGAAATATTATGTCCCTTACATAAAAAAAGGTGACCGAATGGAGGGTAGAAACCACTGTGGAATCACCGTCCTGAACCTGGGGTACAAGGTGTGATGTAATATTATTTTTGATCAACTATTCCCACCAGTGGATAAAGAAATTGGAGTATACAAAAGTGGATTTTGATGAGGAAGGTCAACAACAGACCGGATTTTCAACCTGCACCAAATTTTGGAGCAAACTTGAATATAGAATTGGAACACATCACTTCTTTATTGACTTTAAGGCTGCATACAACAGCAGCAATAGAAACCAGTTGTTTCATGCCTTACAGGAGATGATGGGGATACATGGAAAACTCCTGAGAATGGTTAAAATGATGATGTATGATGTAAGAAGTTGCATTCGAGTTTGAGGAAATTGCTCAGACCCCCTGGAAATTAAAAATGGGCTACGTCAACGAGACGCATTAGCATGCTTATTATTTGATGTAGCACTCAAGAAGGTGGTTAGGAAGGCAGGCCTACAGATCAGGGCATCATCTTCTACAAGTCAGTGCAGGTTTTTGAATATGGAGATGATGTAGACATCATAGCATGGATAGTACCAGCACTGAAAGAAGTTTTTACAGTCTTAAGTGAAGTGAGTAAGAAGATGGGTCTAATGATAAATGAAGATAAAACTAAATACATGGCCTGTGGGAAAGCATATCAACCCAATATGCCATCAACCTTCAGTGTGAATGGATACACATTTGGAAGAGTTGATAGCATCAAGTATCAATAGTCACTTGCCTTAATGACATCTCAGCTGAAATTAAGATCAGGTTGATATCAATAAATAAGGCATATTTTGCCTTGAGTAATTTATTCTGGTCAAGACTCCTCAGCTGCCCAACAGAATTCATAATTTATGAAACCCTTGTTACACCAGTTCTCACTTATGCTTCACAAACATGGCCTTTGATGGAAACCGATGCAAGGCTGCTCGACAGATTTGAGAGGGAGGTTTTGAGGAGAATAATTGGCCCTGTGTGTGATGGAGAACAAGTGAGGGAAAGGTACAATGCAGAACTATGCACTGTAAATGCTAACACTTCTGTAACAAAAATCATACGATCAGAAGGATAAGATGGGCAGGTCATGTTGCATGAATGGAGGAGTTTGAGGTGATAAAAGAAGATTCTCTTCGGTAATCCAGGAGGACAAAGAAGGTGAGGTTGACCTCAAGCAAGATGGCTGGGTGGAGTGGTAGAAGATCTATGGAAGCTTGGATGCACAAACTGGAGGAAGGTAGCATGTGTCCAAGATTGATGGTTGAAGCTCATTGGGAAGGCCAAGGTTCATCCTGGACTATAGCACCATAGAAGAAGAAGAAGAAGAAGAAGAAGACATGGGCCTGTAATTTAGTGGAGTACTTATGCAGTGACATAAGTGCTTGTTTATACATGACATCTGAGTTGACCAGTAGATGCAGTGTTTGTCCACAATTTGATATTGATAAGCCCTGTCAAGCTGGGGTTGCAAAAGGTCTCAGTCAGTGAGTCAGTACTTTTAGCTACCATCAACTCTGTATAAATGCATGTAAGTGTTTCTTACGAAGGCTGAGACTCACAAAAATGCAAGTTTAGGCTTGCTGCTACCTCATTGATATGTGCATAGTATTTCACCAAACAAATCTTTTATAAAGTCATACTTCATCATATGGACAACAGCAGTTCACTCTGCCTGGCAATCATTAATGCACAGTACTCTAATATTTATTGTACATGTGCATATGCATTGCATGGCATATTTTTCTGCAAGAATGGATGCATTTGCACAGCAAACAGATACACTTCTGCATAAAGTGCCTGATTCCTTTGGCTGGTACATCTGTATTTTGGCCTATCCTACCAATATTACAAATTTCAAATTTGTAATCCTACCAGTTTACCAATTTTACAGCCGATTTCCAGATTTGGCACCATACCAATTTGCTAATTGTCCTCAAGAAAGAACTCATTTTAAAATGCAAAAAAGAAATAGTGCAACAGGAAGAACATGACAGTAATAGGAATAATGGGAAATCATGAATACAAACATGAATGGGGGTTGCCTCAGTAACTTGACACTTGGGTGTTAGTCAGAGTTTTGGGCAGAGATTTGCTGCCATCAGCATTAGCATTCCTGGAAATTGCTGATGTCAGCATCAATTTTCCTGAAATCACAATGTCAGTGGAATTATTTTCTTGTAATGCCTCTCCCCCCACCCCCTGTGGACAATAAGGTTACCTGACAGCCAATTTCTGTGGGCCCTGGGGCATTGATGTTTCAGCCAATGGCATGTAATCTCAATCTCTCACCCCCACAAGAACTTTTAATCTTTATAATTTGATTATGCTGAGCACTATCATTTGCTGTCTGCAATTCGTGTTGTTGAGAGGATGAAGATGCCCATTGCTTTTGGGCAATATGCTCTCTTTTTTAGCTCTCTGCTCTGTAGTAGGAGGATCATGGCGTGGGTATTTGTTAAAATAAATTATTTTTTATTGTTATTCCATTTACACAAGTTTCATCATTTGCTGTAGTGAGAAGCAGAGTTTAAAAAATGGTGAGATAAGATAGCTTGACAGTATAAAATAATGGCATCATAATATAGTCTGAAAACTGACAGAAATGTTAGTTTAGTGGCATCAAATATGGAAATTGACAAATTGGAGGGAAATGGGTAATATTTGTTTGATCATAAGAGTATATGACACATCTCCATACAATGCCCATAATCTGTTCATTGCCCATTTTATTAATGTTTTCTCTCCCACTGATATGTCTGAATACTATTCAATTCTATTGTCTTTTCTGGTAAGGAAGCCAGTGACCTGTCCATCTGTCTATCATATGCTCATAGTCTCAGTTCATACTTAAGCACTTTTTATGTTTCCTGTTACTAATATTTCTCTATGAAAGTTTCTTCAAACTTCTCATATGTTCTGTCTATATTCAAGGAATCTGCCCAGTTGGCTACTTCTTCATGCATCTACCTCACTGTGAAATATGTGTTTTTTATGTCTGCCCATTTCCCAGGTATCACACTTTGAAGCTTGTGCAAAAAATGCCACTTGTGTAGTCTCCCTCCCAGTCATAATATGTTACAATCTCCATCAAAAGCCTGTACTTCTTCCAAACCAGTTAACACTATATTATTTACTACTGCATTGATGTTTTCAGCTTCTTTCTGTAAAATATCCATAATGCAGTTGCACACTTATTATGGTTAATTTTCAGTGTGCTAGTAGTCATTGATAATTCTGTCTTGACGTTAGTGATTTCTGCCTCAGTTTTTCACAACTTTTAGTTGCCCTTTTCACTACCTTTTCTTTGGCCTCTACTTGTATGTAGATTAGCTGTGTACTGAGCTAACTATAATTTTTGGCACAAACCTTCACAACTGTTTCAACCTGCAGGGTCCTTACTTCATGCACATGACTACATTCCTCATATTTTTTTGATCTGCTCATTCCACTTAGTGATGATTTCTGCTTGGTGAGTTTTTACTTGTCACATTTCACCCATGTTTTTCTCTCTTTTCTTCTCTATTTCCTTCAAGTAGCATATGTTTTCTCCCGTGTTTCTCATTATTGCTAAGAACAATTTCATGTCTAAATTCCATTGGCCTCCATTACTTGTCTGTATAGGTATCAATTCTATTTTGTTGTCTTCCACTCCCACTGTTTCATCGACTCCTACTGTTATACTAGTCCCTGACATTTTCACAAGATTCCTGAATCAGCATCTATCTTTTTCATTTCTGCTCCCAACTTAAATAACTTAGAATTCTGTTCACAATCTGTTTTGGCCAATTCCCACATGACTTTTGCTACTGTAGCCTCATTGCACTGATTCTCATTTTGTGATGTAGGAAGTTAGTTTATTCACAGCTCATATGCAATATACACTTCTGCTCAACATCTACAGTAACAAAGCCACATGCAACCCACCATGCCAGTAAATCTTTTTGTGACACACATTTTTCTGCTTGAGAACAAAACTTGGTGCTATGTTGTGATGTGTCTTCTCAGACCAGTGTAATCCACCTTCTTTTCTGCTTGATGATGGTTTTCACTATTTCAAACATATGATGCTTCTCCTGCACATGTCAGTAACCATCACTACACACACATGGTGTGCATACCATATTGTTGCTTTGCATAGTTCACTACAGTTTCTTTCTGCACTTATTAAATCTGCAAATCATGCCATGACATGGTATACCACTTGTAAGATCATGTTCTGTGATTTTAAGAGATATGACTGTGATTCTAATAGCTGGCTATCAGACTTACTTCAAATATTAAACTACTACCTAACTGTCCTTTGGTGTAACTGTAATTATTTACTAATTCATAAATTATTGTAAGATATCTGTGACATAAAATATGTGCCTGGTATCCTTTAACTTAATTTATCCAACTTCTCACAGTGGAAGGTATGCCTAATTGTATACACTCATTCCCCTGATGTATAGTGTAGGCAATATGAAATGCTGCAGGTCAGCAGGAGTCTTGAGAGGAAGGAAAGGGTTTGGATATCCCTGTCCTCAGGAGACAAAATGCTGCTGGTCATTGCTGTGCTACTTGTAATAACTAGAGTGGAAGCATTGTAGAACCAGCACCTGGGAGGGGAGTGCTGTCATGAAGCAAGAATGTGCGGTGGTCACCGATCACTGCTGGATCATACTCATGGTATTTAATGCACAGTAGTTGCAACAACTAGAGGAAGCATTCCACAGTGTCTGGCAGGGTGCAGAGAATCATGGAGTACTTAAAGTAGTCACAGGGGCACTTATGAGGATACATGAGACTTATGAGAAGTTGAAGGATTAGATGACACATATTCTGGGGTTGTACCATATAAATGAGGAAGGAGAGTTTTGATAGAAGCAGGAAGCTAATTTCTGATAACTCTATTTGGGACAGCTGACAAGGAGGACATCAGAAGGATGATAAATTTTAAACTTTATTCAATTCAAAAAAATCACACATAATTCAACATTTATGTTCCAATGAAATATTTCCCCAGTGCCCTATTAACCCTTTAACTGCTCTGGATGTGTTAACACACACACCTTTGTATCTGTCCCTGTGTGCTCTGAAAGTGTTTATGTGCACCACTAGTCCTTCTACCTGGTACTCTGAATGTGTCTATGGATAGACACGTTCAGAGAACCTGGTAGAAGGACTGGTGATGTGTGTAAACACATTCATAGTGCACAGGGACAGGTACAAAGGCACGCACTTTAACTCGTCCTGAGTACTTAAAGGGTTAAACATTTTATAATTCACCTTTACGTATTTCTGGCTAACAACTCTTTCATTGCTTTTTACTTGACTGAGTCTGCTCCAAAATTGACTCATGCATTCACTAACATCTCACACTGTCATCACAACAAGACAGTGTCCTGTCCACTGGAAAAGGTGGGAGACTGCAGAAAGTTCTAGAAGCTAAGACTCACCAGCTAGCATCTGCTGCTAAGTAGTTTTATGGCAAGGATATGATCATAGTTCCTTACAGGCTCCTCCATCATCAAATTAATGCCAAAATGCCATGTATTGAGATAAGTTGAGGTTGAGGTTGTTGTGGAAGAGGAGACCGGACTGCAAGGTCATCAGTCTCATCGGGTTAGGGAAGGATGGGGAAGGAAGTCGGCCATGCCCTTTCAAAGGAACCATCCCGGCATTTGCCTGGAGCAATAAAGGGAAATTATGGAAAACCTAAATGAGGATGGCCAGACGTGGGATTGAACCATCGTCCTCACGAATGCAAGTCCAGTGTGCTAACCACTGTGCCACCTCGGTCAGTTGAGATAAGTGATCAGTGAATAGAAAAGCAAAAGCTGCCTCCTTGTTGCATGGCTCACAGCAACCTCTTGTTTTTCCAATGCCTGTATATTAGTCTTGTGCACCCTATTCATATTACCTTGATCACTCATGCAGACTCTTTAACCATTTCTCCTGTCTTATCCCTCTTGGTTTTAAATATGCTGAAAACTGACAGCATCTTATGACGCATACCACGTCGTATGCTGACAATCATGTATTCCTGTGTCACTTTGAGTTGTATACTGAGACTACATACCTTAAATACCATAGTTCTATGCATCCTTCTGTTATTCTACTAGCCTGAGAATGCAAAGGACACATTCTCAATTTCTTCACTCATAACAGCTTACACAATTCCTTGAACACATTCGATGTAAAGTTGGTTCCTTGATCTGTCACTATAATTTCAGATATTCCGAACATCATTATCCAATTGTAATGGTGTGAGGCTTGTTGGAGTGATATGGGACCCCTGATACATCTAGATGTGACTCTAACAGGTGACATGTACATAAGCATGTCTGATCACCTGCATCCATTCATGTGTATTGTGCATTTTGACAGACTTGGGCAATTCCAGCAGGACAATGCAACACCCCACACATTCAGAATTGCTACAGAGGGGCTACAGGAATATTCTTCTGAGTTTAAACACTTCTGCTCAAACATATCTGGGATGCTTTGCAATGTGCTGTTCAGAAGAGATCTCTCTTACAGACTTATGGACAGCCCTGCAGAGTTCATGGTGTCAATTTCCTTCAGCACTACTTCAGACATTAGTAGAGACCCTGCCACATCGCATTGTGGCACTTCTGCATGCTCGTGGGGCAGGTGTACCAGTTTCTTTGGCTCTTTAGTGTATAGTTGTGAGTACATATTTATTCACTGCAAGTATTTTGTTGAAAAGACTGAAAACATCAATCTCAAGCAATTGAAATTGTGTTCATGCTCCAGGTAGCCTCTGCAGTGGTACTCATCCAACTCAAACATACTCCCTGTCCGCACAGCTACTTTCATATTCAAACCATCTGTGTTCCCTTGTTCCTTTCTGTGCTAAAGTGTAACCTAAAAATCAAACTCACTCAACTGGACTGCCCATTGTGTCAACCTACTGGATGTGTCCTTCAACACCAGCAACCATTTCCATGTTACATGATCTGTAATTATTTGAGACTTTTTTCCATAGACAAAACACTTGAAGTAGATGTTTGAATAAATAAGGCTCAATATGTTTTCCATCATGGAGTAATTCCTTTCTGCTGAGTTCATTTGTCTTGATGTGTAAGCTACCATGTGCTCCAGCAACCAAGTGGGTGGTTGGATGTGTCACACCACAGAATGAATTCTTTTTTGAAATTTAGAAACACTAAGATTGGACTTGAGGTCAAAGCTTCCTTCAGTTTCTCAACATCTACATCTACATCATACTCTGCAAACCACCTAATGGTGTGTGGCAGAGGGTACTTTCAGTATCACTACCTGATCCCTCCAACCCTGTTCCACTCACAAATAGTGCATGGGAAGAATGATTGTCGGTATTGGTACTAATTTCTCAAATTTTCTCCTCATTGACAATACACGAGATGTATGCAGGGGTGGGGGAGAGGGGGGAATAATATGTTGTTTGACTCCTCCTGAAAAGTGCTGTCCCAAAATTTCAATAGCAACTCTCTACGTGATGCACCGCCCCTCTCTTGCAATGTCTACCAGTGGAGTTTATTTAGTATCTCCATAATGCTCTCTCACCAGCTAAACAATTCCATGACAATCCCAGACAGATGAACAATATTCAGGAATCAGGCAAACAAGTGCCTTATAAGCCAATTTTTTCATGGATGAGTTACATTTCCTTAAGATTCTTCCGATGAATCTGAGTCTGGTATCTGCTTTTCCCTCTATCTTTTTATATGGTCATTCCACTTAAGGTCACTCTGGATAGTTACATCTTGACATTTAATGGCAGATGCTATCTCCAGTTGTTTGACATCAATAGTGTAGCTGTACAGTAGTGGATTTCTTTATCTATGAATACACAATATGCTACATTTATTTATGTTCAGGATCAACGGCCAGAGTCTGCACCAATCATCAATTCTCTACAGGTCATTCTGTAAATTCTTACTATCTTCTTGTGATACTACTTTGGTATAGACAACTGCATCATCTGCAAATAGCCTTAAGGAGCATTTATTGCTTTCTACTAGATCATTTCATATATTGTAAACAGCAATGGTCCTATCACACTTCCCTGTGATACTCCAGATATTACCTTTACATCAACTTTGTTATGTTAAGAGTGACTTGTTGTTTTCTATCTGCAAGAAAGTCTTGAATCCAATTGCAAGTCTGCTCTGATACTCTGTAAGCTTGTATTTTTTTTCATTAAATGGGAATGCGGTTTGTGTCAAATGCCTCACTGAAATCAAGGAACACAGCATCAACCTGAGTGCATTGTCCACAGCACTGTGGATTTCACGGAGGAACAGAGCGAGTTAAGTTTCTCTGTTTGTGTAACCCATGATGATTTTTACAGAGGAGATGTTCATTTTCCAGATGCATCATAGTTCTTTAGCATATAGCATGTTCCATAATTTTACAACAGATTGATGTCAATGATATAGGTCTATAATTGTGAGGATCTGTCTTACAGTCTTTCTTAAAAATGGGAATGACCTGCACTCTTTTCCAGTCGTTAGGTACCTTTCCTTGCTCAAACAATCTATGATAAATTACTGCTAGAAGTGGAGGAAGTTCTTTTGCATTATCTTTATAGAATCTTCTAGGTATCTCATCTGGTACTGATACTTTTCCACTACTAAGCGATTGTAGCTGCTTTTCAATTCTGGATTCTGAGATTGGTTATCTCAATACCAGCCATTTCAATCTTCATATGATGATTGAAAGTAGGGATAGTGTTACAATCTTCTACAGTGAAACAACTTCGGAATTCAGTATTTCGGAATTCAGTATTTCGGCCTTCTCTCTGTTATCTTCCATTTTGGTGCTGGTGTGGTTGCTGAGAGAATGAATAGATGATTTTAGCCCACTTACTGATTTTACATACGATCAAAATCTCTTAGGGTTTTTACTCAGGTCAGCTGACAACGTCTTACTTTCAAAATCATTGACCACTTCTCTCATTGTTCTCCTTACACTCATTTTTGCTTCATTCAGCATTTGTTTGTCAGCTAGGTTTTTACTTGTTTTAAATCTGAGATGAATTGCTCTTTGTTTATGAACCGTCTTTCTAATGTGGCTGTTAAACCATTGTGGATCTTTCACATCTCTTAAAACCTTACTCAGAACACATTTGTCTAGGGCATATTGAACAATCCCTTTGAATTTTTTCCATTTGTTTTCCACATCTTTGTCCTCATCACCAAATATTTAATGGTGACTGCTGAGGTATGAAATTATATCCTGTCACCCTTGCTGAGCAAATGTATCTTCCTTTCTTTCTTAGCATTCCTTGTAAGACCCGTCATCATATATGCTGTCACAGCCTTATGATCACTGATACCTTCCCCTACATTAACTGATTCGATAAGTTCAGGTCTGTTTGTTACCAGGAGGTCTAAGATGTTAAGCTATTGAGCTGGTTCTCTAACTATCAGCTCAAGGTAATTTTCGGACAAGACAAACAAATCGCATTGACAGTCCTCTGACCAGACAAAGTTTGAACATCTCTTCAGCAGTTGTGGCATAGGTTTGGCAATATCGGCAAATCCCTTTATGAATCTTCTATAATAATTTGCGACACCAAGAAATGATTGCTGTTCCTCTGTTGACTCAGGCACCAGACATTCATTTATAGCTGTGATCTGTCTTAATTGCATCTCTGCTAATTATATGACCAAAGTATGCCACCTCTTTTAACATAAAATTACACTTCTTTGTACTTCGCAGCACTCAAACTCAGAAATACTTCCCCTGAGCAACTTTTAGCTAATGGTAGCCACTCCTTAAGTCCATCATTGAAAAATACTTGCGCTGGCCCAAGTAATCTATGGTTTCTGTAATGTTCAGGAAAGGGTAGGAACCAATTACAGTCTTAGAAGTCAGATGTCGATAACTGCAACCAAACCTATATTTCTCTGATCCAACAACTGATTTCTTAGGTATGACAACAATTCCTTCCACCCTCCCCTCCTCCCCTCTCCCCCCCCCCCCCCCCATGGGCTATTACTTTCCTTAATAATTCCATCCTTCAGCTGCCAATTGATAAATTACTCCAGAATCAGCTGCAACTACCTCTGTATTCTATATGGTTTGTAGTAAACCAGTGAGTCCTTTCCTTTTGGTATTTGGTGCTGCGTAATATGCATTGCTGGCAATGGCCCCCTCAGAAAAAAAACAAATCCCAAACCCCACAGTAAGTCTTCTATCCATTCCTTATCACTTTCCTTTAGGTGTTTCACCTTCCCTTGTAATGCAGTTTCATTGGTTTTTGGCAATTGTCTGTGGCCAACTTCCTTTGTGTCCCACTCTTCCTCCTCTAGGATATTCATGTTAAATTCTTGGCACTAAAATTATATACAGACACAGGTACCATTTTCTCACCATTTATCTCTTGTACACATATAAAACTTCTTTCCACTATGCATCCTGTCTGATCCAGTGCTTCATTTACTTTCAACAGTTCAACCATATCCAAATCCCTATTGATAAATCAGACTAACATTAACTAAAAGTGATTATCTGGTACCCTTTGGTATACAGTTGTTTGAATCGAGTCTTAGTATGATTGCTCATGGCTTAAATGGTTGGTTGTACATGATAGACTCTACTTGTGACATAAACACACTAGCAACAGTTCACCCAGGTGAAACATTTTTCTATCAAGCTCCACCATGTGGTGCAGAAGATTGATTATGGCACCATGCTGATGCAAGAAATCCAGCCCCAGAATAGTGTCACAGACCTTATCAACATGTGGCACAATCTCTACATTTTGTCTAAACTGAACCATATTCACACAGAAATCTTTGCCCACCCATCCCAATGGTGTGACATCCCTATCTCCTACTTCACACAATCTATATTGTGGCAGGTTTCTCTGCTTATGTTCTATCAGATCACTACTGCCATCTGACACAAGTGCCTCTGTGTCCAACAATATACTGCAAATCCTTTTCCCTGCTATTCTATTGACAGCTCAATTTACCAATGCATGTGGCTCTGAACATCTAATCTTACTGGAAATGACTGTGGATAGAATTCAGATTCAAAGTTTCCCTTAGGTGTTTAATGTCTACTTCTTTCCCAGTCCCCAACTCCTAACACTACCATTACTATTATGTTGACCTCTGCCTCTACTCCCTCTTTCATGTGGCTCATGACATTGCATCTGCACATCCCAACTGTCCACGTCTATAACACCTTATTTTGGTTGAAAACACTGTCCATCTAACTTGCAATCCAGTTGACAGGTCGGTTTCCTCAAACTCACCACTACTCTGACAGCTGCAGAATCAATCAGAACCCCTTTATAAATTCTTCAAATGTTCCACCTCCTTTGAGAGGTGCTGTGTAACTGCTGTATGACGACGTGAGCTTATGGTTCTGCCATTAATTTTAGTTTTGATACTCTCAAAATTTCCGCATGTGACCACCCTTCTACCTCTGCCAAATTCCTAAGATCCTCCACAGATGCTTGCACATTCAGTGAAAAGAACAACAAAACTTGCAGCTGACAAATCTATACTTCCTTGTGGTGACTGTGACTCCAGTTGACCATGTAACTTTGTATTGTCGGCTGTAAATAGTGCTATCTTTTCCAATAATATGCAAAGTGCCCCTGGTTTTGATATACTTTGCGTCTTGGCCTTTTCAGCATTCATTTTGAATCACCAATAATTACAAGACACATAAAATAAAATACATTAACTTAGTTCTTACAACTAATCATTAAACATTTGGATTCATGGCACTGTTTATGCAAATGCTCATAACACTTACTTGCAATAAACTCTACTGACACTGATTCTGCTGAGTGACCTGATAAATTACACTGTGTACATATGACATGCACTAGCCACTTGTGACTGCCATTACCTCCAAAGGGTGACAAACCCACGCCCCTTACTTTTAACAAAATTAATCTTACAAATAGCATGGCAGTCAAGCCACTTTTCCATGACCACGACACTTTGACAACAACAATAAAATTTCTCTATTCATCATACCATAGGCTGTACATTCAGACCTTGTGCTGAAAATGTAACTCACATTAACAGTCAGCGTGCTACTTCCCAGGGCTGGTCAGGCCAAATGTGGTCACAGCTCTCAACACTGTGATCTCAGAGTGGGCTAACTAGGCCTAGAGTCAAACTGTGGGCCCAGAACAGCATTTGGGATGGTGCCCAAGTGTCACAGCCCCTGTGGTGTTAGAGCTGTGATACTAATTTAAATGGCTTCAGCACAAAATGGCTAGGTATTTATATGCTTTCAGAAAGTGCTTCCTTGGAGTTTGCAATGTCTTGTGGCAAAGGTACTGAAAACTCCCACAGATGCCTATGTGGAAAGGCATCCACCTCCTTCTTGGCAGCCGGAGTGGCCGAGCATTTCTGGGTGCTTCAGTCTGGTACCGCGCGATCGCTGTGATCGTAGGTTCGAATCTTGCCTTGGGCATGGATGTGTGTGATGTCCTCAGGTTAGTTAGGTTTAAGTAGTTCTAAGTTTAAGGGGACTGATGACCTCAGAAGTTAAGTCTCATAGTGCTCAGAGCCATTTAAACCTTTTGAACCTTCTTCTTAGGCACTGCTGTGTCAACTGTTTCCACACACACTTTGCTAGGCTGGCTGACCTTGCAAACAATAATAGAATGACAGTCACTGCAGAACAAATGTCACACCCACAAACCTTGTGACTATAGAACAACACTAAGGGAGCTCCTTAAGCAGAGAATTACAGGACAAGCTGGAATTCCAAAAACCAGTCAACAGTGATGAAAGTACCATAAAAGGAAAATGTGGTGCCACAGCCATAAAACCTGAAATATGGAGCAATGGAAGAAAGTCATTTGGTATGATGTGTCTTGTTGCACACTGTTTCCAACTTCTGGTTGGGTGTATGTGTCTAGAGCAAAACATGTCAGGAGTTAGTGATATTTGTGTAGCCATATTATGGTTTCCATGGGTCCCATGGTTATCCTGCAAAGTCACATTACAACCAAGGATTAAGTGACCATTTTGGCTGATCAGGTTCATCCCACAGTACAGTGTTTGTTACCTAATGATGATACTGTGTTCAAAGAGTTGAAACTGCTTGCATCATTCAGGGTTGGTCTTGTGAGCATGAGGATGAATTGTTGCATCTTCCTTGGCCACCAATCTCTACATTTTAAGCCTTTGTGGTCTACTTTGGAGAGAATGGTGCTTGATCACTATCCACCTCCATCATTGTTACCTGAATTTGCCATTATTTTAAGGGGAGAATGATATAAGATCCCACTAAAAACTGTACAGGGCCTGCAATATGTTGTGCTTAGTATTTTCAAATTTTCATTCATCCCCTGTATTTTCCCCAATTATATTTTCATCATTGGGGGTGACTTTAATTATCTTACTTTCTTTTATGTGTGCATGTTTGTTCTCTTGCTGCTACTTGGTGAGTAGGTTTTTTTATCTATCCAGTTACATTATATTATCGACAACCAGTTGGGATTATTACAGTTTTCTGAATGGTGAGTATGACAAGACACTTTGTGAAACAATAACCAATGCATTCATTCAAGATTGCTAGGAACAGATAATTTGAAAGCCCACTCATGATGGAAATTTATTGGATATAATGGCAACAACTGTAACTGACCTCTTTGAGGATGTCATCATTCAAAATTTGTAATCAGAGGCTCATGCAGTTGTAGCAATAGTGATTAACAAAGTACAAAGGGCAGACAAAGCAAACAGAAAGATTGCATGTTCAATAGACTAAATAATGCAGCAGTATGACATCTCAAGATGGAACTTGAACTATCTAGATCTGAACAGGAGCATTTAAAGGAATTATATTTCAAGCTTAGAAGAATAGTTGACAAAGCATTGGATAGGTATGTATGTAGTAAAACAGTTCACAATGGGCATGGCTGTTCATGGTATACAGCCTCTGTAAAGAAAGTGCAACTACTGCACAACAGGTTTAACACAAAACAGAGGAGGTTAAACAGACCGATGCTAGCTGAAATACATTAGGCTATCAAAAGGCCAATGCATGAGGCCATCAATTGCTGTAGCAGAGTTTACCAGAAGACTTCTCAAAAATTTCAAAGAAAGACTGTCAGTTGCATGAAAGTTCAGATCTAGAAAATCGTGGGTGAGACAGGAACTGAAACTAAGTATAGCAAAGCAAACACTTAAATTATGAACTCCTTTTTGAAATGTGCCTCTACAAACACTGATCCAAGAGTACTACTGTAGTTAATTCTTGCACCACAACAAAAGTTAGTTTTACAGTATCAGTAGTTTTGAGAAACAGCTGAAACTGCTAAAATTGAATAAGGACCCATAGGCTTAACAGTTGTTTCATTCTGGCTGTATTAGCACACTTGTAATTTTGAGCTGTTTGCTACTTGCAGACTGCGTCTGAAGGTGGACATCATTTATTCCTCTTCTAGTTTATCTGTGTTAGTAGTTAAGTTTTTTTTTTTTTTTTTTTACTATTTTCCACTTTAGGAAGGCATTCTACAATTTTATGTGGTGAATATTTGCGACTTAAGAGTTTCCCACTTGATACCATCACAAAGTTAATGGTAGCCTTTGATTGCGAAAAGCAAGCAATATATAAACAATTTGAGCTCCTGTCCTGGCTGTTTAGCTCACAAGTTACCATGGAATCTATTTAATTGCCTGCAGAAGTTAGTTTGCATTCTATTTTGATATCTTAGTTCTTTGTTATCAGCCTTTTTGTTTTGTTTTAAACAGAAAATTTGAAGATGAATTGAAATACTCAAAAACAGGTATTAAACTATTCCTGTTACCCAAGACTGTAAGATACAATAAATTAATATCATTAAATAGTTTTACTGTCCAAGATGTTTCATATAGATAGAAGCCAAGGAATTTATGGCCTTCCCTGTCTGTAATTCAAATCCCACACATATTGTTTATGTGTACAATATGTGAGTTGCATGCTTTGAACTCTAATAACAGTGAGTCTGTCCTTTACTACATTTTCGAAAAGTGCTATCTCTTTCTCCCTGTCAACAATAAACAGCAAAGACTTCATCTCTGTGAATAACCATATGACTCTTTGGGACTGTAACCGACCCCGCTGCAAAACCTGCCCCATGCACCTCCCCCCCCCCCCCCCCCCCCCTACAACCACCTACTCCAGCCTCGCTACTGGTAAAACATACACAATTCAAGGCAGGGCCACGTGTGACACTACACATTTCATTTATCAGCTGACTTGCGTGCAATGCACAGCCTTTTACATTGGTATGACAACAACTAAACTGGCTGAGCGCATGAATGGACACAGACGAACTGTCCTCCTAGGAGATGTCCAATACCCAGTAGCGGAGCATGGCCTCCAGCATAATTCTAGGGACCAAGGAACCTGCTACACTGTATGTGCCATTTGGCTTCTCCCACCCAACACCAGTCCCTCTGAACTGCGGAGATGGGAACTTGCACTCCAACACATCCTTTCATCCCACCATCCCCCTGGACTGAACCTACGTTAAACAACCTCACTCCCATTTACTCTTTAGTCTTCTCCTCTTTCCCTTTCCTCTTTAGCCATTCACACATCTTTTCATCCTACATAATTATGTTTATCTTTATACTATATACCTCTTTACTTCTGTATGCATCCTCTTTGGTTTGAAGCTGGCACAGTACTTACAGTAGAATATCTTTGGCTTCCCTCTGACAACCATGCCTCCATCCTTGCTACCCTCCCTGTTTTCCTTTCCCTGTTGCTTCATAACCTGGGTTGTGAGTAACTGAATCCACTTTCCCTTCTTCCCTTTCTTTCCCCTCTCTCCCCCCTGATGAAGGGACATTTGTTCCGAAAGCTAGGAACGTATATTTTTGGTTCTGTTTTTTGTGTATATATCGGCTGTACTGAGCTGAGGTAAGTACTGGCCAGCCCCTCTATCTCTTTGTTAGTGTTTAAAAATTAAGTATGTTAGAATTCCAGCAGCAGACTGGACATTGATTTCAGTTGCATTGACCAGATGGCTAATATATGGATACTGATCATGATTATTTAAATAAATAGTCTGGACTTCAAATGACATGAGGTCAATATATCAAGCACTTCCTTTCTCCAACAGAAATGTATGACTGACATGCTCAGGTGCCTTTGTGAGCTCTAAAAATAGGAACACTGTGTTCTTTCCTTGATCACATACTTTAAGCAGAAATTTTGTAAGAGTTGCAGTACTACTGGGAATTTTCTAAAACCATGCCATGTTTCTGCTAGTAGACTGTTTCTCATGAAGAAAGCACAGGATTTGAAACAGCATCACTGAGATCTTACTAACTATGGAAATCAGTGCTATTGGCCTGTGTGTTGAGATTTCTTTCTTTAAATTTTCATGTGCCAGTCTATATTCCTTTTAGAGGGCTATAGGAAGGATGTCTTTTTTAATGCTCAAATTTATATTTTTTTATTTTATCCATTACAAAATGGTTGTTGAAACTTATAAGATGTGTAATTGGTTGAACCCCTTCATCTCACTATTTTTAATTATTGCACTGATTAATCCCAATAACTTTGATGTTTGCTGTGCGGGGTAGCTGAGCGGCCTTGGGCATCTCGTCATGGTTCGCACAGCTCCCCCTGTCGGAGGTTCGAGTCCTCCCTCATTCATGGGTGTGTGTGTTGTTCTTAGCATAAGTAAGTTTAAGTAGTGTGTAAGCTTAGGGACCGATGACCTCAGCAGTTTGGTCCCATAAGACCTTACCCCAAATTTCCATTACTCTGATGTTTGTTTGTAGCAGTTTCACCACTTTGTGTAGATCTTACTATTTTACTTCCTCAAATTCAAAGCCCTTAGCTGCCATGCAGCCATGTATTGTCTTGCTAGCTGGCCGCGGTGGTCTCGCGGTTCTAGGTACGCAGTCCGGAACCGTGCGACTGCTACGGCCGCAGGTTCGAATCCTGCCTCGGGCATGGATGTGTGTGATGTCCCTAGGTTAGTTAGGTTTAAGTAGTTCTAAGTTCTAGGGGACTAATGACCACAGCAGTTGAGTCCCATAGTGCTCAGAGCCATTTGAACCATTTTTTTATTGTCTTGCTATGTATTTCTAAGTTCAGAATTATGGTAACAATTGCAGAGATGAAGTGGTGGTTGAGACATTAAAAATTGTTCTGTGGTCTTGTATCAGTTACCATTGAGCCTTTAGTTTCACATTTGTGGTAATGTTACAATGTTTGTTACAAGTTCCCTGGATGCTTTGTTGTCTCTTCATTGTGTAATTAAATAAGTCTGTTACATAATGCAACTATTGTTCCCTATAAGTTTGGTTGTATTTTACTTGCAACACATTATTAATTGCATATTTTTTATTATAGTTCTCAGCTCTTAAGCACTTATACTCGCTTCCTCTATTACCCCTGTTATCTTGAAATAGATCATACGGTAATGAATGCTGGCAGTTCAGTGAAAATTTGGTACAGGAAGTGCCTTCTGTTGACTTATTTGTTTGTGGTGTATGTCGTACAAGGGTTGGTTCAAATGGCTCTGAGCTCTATGCAACGTCTGAGGTCATTAGTCGCCCAGAACTTAGAACTAATTAAACCTAACTAACCTAAGGGCATCACACACATCCATGCCTGAGGCAGGATTCGAACCTGTGACCGTAGCGGTCGCTCGGTTCCAGACTGTAGCGCCTAGAACTGCACGGCCACTCCGGCCGGCTACAAGGATTGTTCAAAGTTCTTTGAAAAAGCTATAAAAACAATTTTTGGTAATTTATTTTTTAACCTAATATGGTCAATAGCCTTGCCACAGTGGTGACACTGGTTCTCGTCAGATCATCGAAGTTAAGTGCTGTCGGGCTGGGCTAACATTTGGGTGGGTGACCATCCAGTCTACTGAGTGCTGTCAGCAAGCAGGGTACACTCAGACCTTATGAGGCAAACTGAGGAGCTACTTGATTGAGAAGTAGAGGCTCTGGTCTTGTAAACTGACTTATGACTGGGAGAGCATTGCGCTGACCACATGTCCCTCTATATGCGCATCCAGTGACACCTGTGGACAGTGACACCTGTGGGCTAAGGATGACACAACGTCTGGTTGGCACCATTGGGCCTTTCAAGGCCTTTTCAGACAGAGTTTAGTTTAGTGATCCTCTTTTAACTCTAAACTCTAAATAGTAGGAATCTGAAGGAGCTACAAAATTGCCATCTATTTGAGTGATGACCTCCTTGTTCAAAGTTAATTTCACCTGCTGAGCTATTTTTACAAGTTTGGGAAAAAGCAGTGACTGGGGGCAAAATCCAATTGATGTTGTAATAATCTGAACTTTTATTAAATAATTTTGGCAATCAAAACTGCTAAGGTGTACCCTTGTGCATGTTCATGATGGAAGAGTGACGTTTTCTTTTTCAAATGATGACTTTTTCTCTGATTTCTTCACACAACCAGTGCCATAATGATGCATTATACTCTCCAGTTGTAGTTTCTCCTTTTTCAAGTAACTGACATTGATGATTCCACATGCATTCCGAAAAACCATGGACATCACCTTGCTGACCAATTCCACGATCTTTGCCTTCTTGGAGCCTGTTCATCTTCAAAAACCCACTATTTTGATTTTCCTTTAGTCTCTGTACTGTAGCCATGTTTTACCCATATGTACATATGAGTGCAGAAACTTGGTAGGATTTCGATGGAGAAGTGCCAAACCAGCCTCATCATCAACCACACAGTTGTGTTTATCCTCCACTGAGAACAAACGTGGCACTCATCTTACTGAGATTTTTTTCACACTCAATTTTTTGTACAAAACTAAAAACACTGTACCCTGTGAAATGCCTGTGGCCTCAACTATTTTGCACAATTTGATTCATTGCTCATTCAAAACCATGTACTTTTTGTCAACAATTTCAGGAGTGGTTATTTCTACTGGAGTCTTGATTGATGTTCATTTTTGTGAATGTGTGCCCATGTTTAAATTCATTTATCCAATTGTAATCAATTACAAAGATAGCAGCAGATGTGCTGTGAATTTCATCCAACTCAGCTTTGATCTGTTTCAGTGTTAGATCTTTTAATTAGATGTAGAAATAAACACAAATGTCAAGGATGAAATTAGTAACAACGTCCTGAACATTTTGAATACTGCTACACAGCATAAACAGTAAAAACTGCTACAAGATCAACCAAAAATTCAGCATCAGTCTTGGAACATGTACTTACCAATATCAGCAGGGAAAACTGCAATGTATAATAAGATCTTGGTCCCTCAGAGCATTGCTGCCAAATACCAAAGCTACAGGACAGCTTGGAAAATCCCACAACACTGCATGCCTATAAGAGAATATTCTTTAACCCTAAAATATGTTCCTTTTCAAGAGCACTGGCAAACCAAACCTGGGTTCGAACTATAATGACCCCTTCATCTCAGATGGGCATTACACCCAATGCACTCAGTTATTTGTTCAATATGTTCCAATTTCTGCCTGCCACCACAGTTTTTACATTGTAAAACTACCTCTAGTACCATAGAAGTTATTTCCTGATTATATGAATGTGTGGTGTCTTTTCGAACATGTCCAAAAACACACACTACACAGAATCCACAGCTGTGACACATATTATCTAAATTGAAGATGTAGGGGGGAAAACGAAAGGGAAGGGAAGAAACTCATGATGTCAGGTGCATCGGGACTTTATGCAGAGTCAGCAGTGCCCAAGTGAAAATGTGCACCAGACTGGGATTCAGACCTACGATCTCCACTTGTTAGGCAGTTGTGTTAAGTGCTGCACCACCCAGACATCGTGTTTATTGCCGTTGTACAGGTGTGATACATATTATGTAAACTATTGGTGGAGGGGGGCAGGGAGACGGGGGGGGGGGGGGGGGGGGGGGAGAAGGCTGTGGACTCTGCATGGTGTCTGTTCTTTTGGACATGTCTGAAGGAACAGACACCATACATTCATATAATTGAGTCACCTCAATGGGCTATGAATCCACCACCTTCAGTGCAAATACACAATCATGTTCAACTTCCAGCAGGAATCTCAAAGTAGCAATCATGGAGGGACATGGACAGGGACTGCAGATAGTTGGCGGTAGGTAGGAATGCAGGTTGCTGGGGGGGGCATACCAAGGTAGTCCACGCAGTTGCAATGAACACTGTGTCTGGATGGTGCAGTGGTTAATGCAACTGCCTAGTAAGTGGGAAATCTCAGGTTCAAATTCCGGTCTGACAACAGTTTTTCTCAGGGCTGCTGACTGAACATAAAATCCCAATGCAGCTGACATAAAAAATTCCTTTCCTTCTCATTCCCTTCTCACCCCTCCACCTTTGGTTTCTGTAAAATTATTTTTCTGTAAAATTATTCCCTGATGATTTAACACGTTTCCTATCCTCCTTTTTCCTTCTCCTTGTCAGCACTTCCCAAATACTTTTTCCCTCGTTAATTCTATAGGGAACCTCCTCCCCCCTTATTTTCAATGTCATTCTATAGCATCAAATCTGAAAGTGCAGTAACCACCAGAAAGGTCGCGGGCGTCACACATCGGCACAAGGCAAAGGATAGGTGTCCACCGCCAATTGGGAATTAATGGTGGCCTTGAAATCGCCACAAAGACGTAATTTTCCCGAGGGCTTCCTTACAATAACGAGGGGCCAAGCCCCTCACTAGAAGAAATGGGAAGAACGACCCCTAGGGCTGTCAGCCGGTCTAGCTCTTCCTTTACCTGAACATTTAGAATTGCGATGAAATTTCTGGGTTCCATTTTCACTAGGAAGCTTCGGGAGATACAGTAAATTTGCTTTCTTGCATCGGATTTAAGCTAGTGGTCCACCAGGTGATGCTCCTTAATTTCACTGCTAACCTTGCAGATTAGTAGGCTTGGAGACTAAAGTTCTGAATTACGACGAAATTTCGGGGTTACATTCTCATCAGGAAGCTTCGATACTTACAGTAAACTTGCTTTTCTGAATCGGATTTAAGCTACTGGTAAACCAGATGATGCTCCATGGTTCCACTGCCGACCTTTCAGATAAGTAGGCTTGGACACTAAAGTTCTGAATTCCGACGAAATTTCTGGGTTATATTCTCACTAGGAAGTTTCGGGAGTTACAGTAAACTTGCTTTGGTGCATCGGATTCAAGCTACTGGTCCTTATGGTGATGCTCCATGGTTCCCATGCTGACCTTGCAGATATGTAGGCTTGGAAAATAACGTACTGAATTGCGACGAAATTTCTGGGTTCCATTCTCACTAGAAAGCTTCGAGAGTTACAGTACATTGGCTTTGGTGCATCGGTTTTAAGCTACTAATCCAGCAGGTGATGCTCCATGGTTCCACTGCCGACCTTGGAGATAAGTAGGCTTGGAGAGTAAAGTTCTGAATTGCAACGAAATTTCTGCTTTATATTCTCACTAGGAAGCTTAGAGAGTTACAGTAAACTTGCTTTAATGCATCGGATTCAAGCTCTTGGACCACCAGGTGATGCTCCATGGTTCCGCTGCTGACCTTGGAGATAAGTAGGCATAGAGACTAACGTTCTGAACTGCGACGAAATTTCTGGGTCCCATTATCACTAGGAATCTTCGAGAGTTTCAGTAAACGTGCTTTGGTGCATCGGAATTAAGCTACTGGTCCACCAGGTGATGCCCCATTATTCCACTGCTGACCTTGAAGATAAGTAGGCTTGGAGACTAAAGCTCTGAATTGCGACGAAAATTCTGGTTTACATTCTCACTAGGAGGCGTCGAGAGTTACAGTAATCTTGCTTTGAAGCATCGGATTTAAGCTACTGGTACACCAGGTGAGGCTCCATGGTTCCACAGCTGATCTTGCAAATAAGTAGGCTTGGACACTAAAGTTCTGAATTGCGACGAATTTTCTAGGTTGTATTCTCACTAGGAAGCTTCGTAAGTTACAGTAAACTTGCTTTGGTGTATCGGATTCATGCTACAGGTCCACCAGGTGATCCTCCATGTTTACACTGGTGCCTCTGCAGATAAGTAGGCTTGGAGACTAATGTTCTGAATTGCGACGAAATTTCTGCGTTATATTCTCACTATGAAGCTTCGAGAGACAGAGTAAACTTGCTTTGGTGCATCGGCTTTAAGCTACTGGTCCACCAGGTGATTCTCCATGGTTACATTGCTGGCCTTGAGATAAGTAGGCATTTAGACTAAAGTTCTGAATTGGGACGAAATTTTTGGGTTACATTCACACGAGGATGATACGAGAACTACAGTAAACTTGCTTTGATGCATCGGATTTAAGCCACTTGTCCACCAGGTGTTGCTCCAAGGTTCCACTTATGACCTTGCAGATACGTAGGCTTGGAGACTAACGTTCTGAATTGCGACGAAATTTCTGGCTTACATTCTTACTGGGAAGCTTCGACAGTTACAGTAAACCTGCTTTGGTGCATCGGTTTTAAGCTACTGGTAGACAAGTTGATTTTCCATGGTTCCACTGCCGACCTTGCTGATAAATAGGCTTGGAGACTAAAGTTTTGAATTGCGACGAAATTTCTGTGTTATATTCTCATTAGGAAGCTTCGAGAGTTACAGTAAACTTGCAGTGGTGCATCGGTTTCAAGCTATTAGTCCACCAGGTGATGCTCCATGGGTCCACTGCTTACCTTGCAGCTATGTAGGCTTGGACACTAAAGTTCTGAATTGCGATGAAATTTCTGGGTTACTTTCTAACTAGGAAGCTTCGAGAATTACAGTAAATTTGCTTTGATGCATCGGATTTAAGCTACAGGTCCACCAGGTGATGGTTTTGGTTCCACTGCTGACATTGCAGATAAGTAGACTTGGAGACTAATGTTCTGAATTGCGACGAAAATTGTGGATCACATTCTCACTAGGAAGCTTCATGAGTAACAGTAATCTTGCTTTGAAGCATCGGATTTAAGCTACTGGTACACCAGGTGAGGCTCCATGGTTCCACAGCTGATCTTGCAAATAAGTAGGGTTGGACACTAAAGTTCTGAATTGCGACGAATTTTCTAGGTTGTATTCTCACTAGGAAGCTTCGAGAGTTTCAGTAAACGTGCTTTGGTGCATCGGATTCATGCTACTGGTTTCTCAGGTGATCCTCCATGTTTACACTGGTGACTCTGCAGATATGTAGACTTGGAGACTAAAGTTCTGAATTGGGACGAAATTTCTGCGTTATATTCTCACTATGAAGCCTCGTGAGATGCAGTGAACCCCCTTTGTTGCATCGGCTTTAAGCCACTTGTCCTCCAGGTGATGCTCCAAGGTTCCACTTACGACCTTGCAGATACGTAGGCCTGGAGACTAACGTTCTGAATTGCTACGAAATTTCTGTGTTCCATTCTTACTAGGAAGCTTCGAGAGTTACAGTAAACCTGCTTTGGTTCATCGGTTTTAAGCTACTGGTAAACCAGGTGATGCTACATGGTTCCACTGCCGACTTTGCAGATAAGTAGGCTTTTAGACTAAAGTGCTGGATTGCGACGAAATTTCTGGGTTCCATTCTCATTAGGAAGCTATGAGAGTTACAGTAAACTTGCTTTGGTGCATCGGTTTTAAGCTACTGGTAGACAAGGTGATTTTCCATGGTTCCACTGCTTACCTTGCAGGTAAGTATGCTTGGAGACTAACGTTCTGAATTTTGCGGAAATTTCTGGGTCACATTCTCACCAGGAAGCTTCGAGAGTTACAGTAATCTTGCTCTGGTGAATCGGATTTAAGCTACTGGTACACTAGGTGATGTTCCATGGTTCCACTGCTGTCCTTGCAAATAAGTGGGCTTGGAGACTAAAGTTCTGAATTGCAAAGAAATTTTCTAGGTTGTATTCTCACTAGGAAGCTTCGAGAGTTACAGTAAACTTGCTTTGGTGCATCGGATTCATGCTACTGGCCACCAGGTGATCCCCCATGTTTACACTGCTTACTCTGAAGATACGTAGGCTTGGAGACTAAAGTTCTGAATTGCGACGAAATTTCTGGGTTTCATTCTCTCTAGGAAGCTTCGATAGTTAGAGTAAACTGGCTTTTGTGGATCGGATTCAAGCTACTGGACCACCAGGTCATGCTCCATGGTTCCGCTGCTGACCTTGGAGATAAGTAGGCATGGAGACTAACGTTCGGAATTGCGACGAAATTTCTGGATCACAATCTGACTAGGAAGCTTCGAGAGTTACAGTAATCTTGCTTTGGTTCATCGGATATAAGCTACTGGTACACCAGGTGAGGCTCTATGGCTCCATTGCTGATCTTGCAAATAAGTAGGCTTGAAGACTAAACTTCTGAATTGCGACGAATTTTCTAGGTTGTATTCTCACAAGGAAGCTTTCAGAGTTACAGTAAACTTCCTTTGGTTCATCAGATTCAAGCTACAGGTGTACCAGTTGATGCTCCTTGATTCCACTGCTGATCTTGAAGATAAGTAGGCTTGGAGACTAATGTTCTGAATTGTGAAGAAATTTCTGGGTTATATTCTAACTAAGAAGCTTCAAAAGTTACAGTAAACATGCTCTGGTGCATCCGATTGAAGCTACGGGTCCACCAGGTGAGGCTCCATGGTTTTACTTCTGACCATCCATATATGTAGGCTTTGAGACAAACATTCAGAATTGCGACGAAATTTCTGGGTTCCATTCTCACTAGGAAGCTTCGAGAATTATAGTAAAGATGCTTTGATGCATCGGATTCAAGCTACTGGACCACCAGTTGATGCTAAACGGTTGCGCTGCTGACCTTGAAGACAAGTAGGCTTGGAGACTAACGTTGTGAATTGCGACCAAATTTCTGGATCACATTCTCACTAAGAAGCTTCGAGAGTTACAGAAATCCCGCTTTGGTGCATCGGATTTAAGCTACTGGTACACCAGGTGAGGCTCCATGGTTCCACTGGTGATCTTGGAAATAAATAGGATTCGAGACTAAAGTTCTGAATTGCGAAGAAACTTCTGGGTTATATTCTCACTAAGAAGCTTCAAAAGTTACAGAAAACTTGCTTTGGTGCATCGGAATCAAGCTACTGGTAAACCAGGTCAGGCTCCATCGTTACACTGCTGACCTTGCAGATAAGTGGGCTTGGAAACTAAAGTTATGAATTGCGACGAAATTTCTTTATCGCATTCTCACTAGGAAGCTTCGAGAGTTACAGCAATCTTGCTTTGGTGCATGGCATTCAAGCTATTGGTCCACCAGCTGATGCTCCAGGGTTCCACTGGTGACCATCCAGATAAGTGGGCTTTGAGACTAACATTTAGAATTGCGACCAATTTTCTGGATCACATTCTCACTAAGAAGCTTCGAGAGTTACAGAAATCCCGCTTTGGTGCATTGGATTTAAGCTAATGGTCCACCAGGTGATGCTCCATGGTTCCACTGCCGACTTTGCAGATAAGTAGGGTTGGAGACTAAAGTTCCGAAATGCGACGAAGTTTCTGGGTTATATCTCACTAGGAAGCTTCGGGAGTTACGGTAAACTTGCTTTGGTGCATTGGATTCAAGCAACTGGTCCACATGGTGATGCTCCATGGTTCCACTGCCGACCTTGGAGATAAGTAGGCTTGGAGACCAATGTTCTGAATTGCGACGAATTTTCCTCGTTGTATTCTCACTAGGAAGCTTCGAGAGTTACAGTAAATTTCCTTTGGTTCATGGGATTCAACCTACAGGTGTACCAGGTGTTGCTCCTTGATTCCACTGCTGACCTTGACGATAAGTATTCTTGGAGACTAATTTTCTGAATTACGAAGAAATTTCTGGGTTATATTCTCACTAACTAGCTTCAAAAGATACAGTAAACTTGCTTTGGTGCATCGGAATCAAGCTACTGGTAAACCAGGTGAGGCTCCATGGTTCCACTGCTGACCATCCAGATAAGTAGGCTTGGAGACTAACATTTAGATTTGCGACGAAATTTCTGCGTTCCATTTTCACTAGGAAGCTTCGAGAGTTACAGTAAATTTGCTTTGTTGCATCGGATTTAAGCTACTGGTCCACTTCTGACCTTGAAGATAAGTATGCCTTGAGACAAAAGTTATGAATTGCGACGAAATTTCTTGGTTACATTCTCATTAGGAAGCTTCGATAGTTACAGTAAACTTGCTTTGCTGCATCGGATTGAAGCTAATAGTCCACCAGGTGATGCTCCATGGTTAAACAGCCGACCTTGCAGATAAGTAGGCTTGGAGACTAAAGTTCTGAATTGCGACGAAGTTTCTGGGTTATATTCTCACTATGAAGCTTCGGGAGTTACGGTAAACTTGCTTTGGTGCATTGGATTCAAGCTACTGGTCCACATGGTGATGCTCCATGGTTCCACTGCTGTCCTTGCAGATAAGTAGGCTTGGAGACTAAAGTTCTGCATTGCGACGAAACTTCGGGGTTACATTCTCATGAGGAAAATCGATAGTTACAGTAAACTTTCTTTTCTGCATCGCATTTAAGCAACTGATAAGTAGGTGGAGCTCCATGGTTCCACTGCCGACCATGCAGATAATTAATCTTGGACACTAAAGTTCTGAATTGTGACGAAATTTCTGGGTTATATTCTCACTAGCAAGCTTCGTGAGTTACAGTAAACTTGCTTTGGTGCATCGTATTCAAGCTACTGGTGCACCAGGTGATGCTCCATCGTTGCACTGCTGACCTTGCTGATAAGTAGGCTTGGAAAATAATGTTCTGAATTGCGACGAAATTTCTGGGTTCCGTTCTCACTAGGAGGCTTCGAGAGTTACAGTAAATTTGCTTTGGTGCATCGGTTTTAAGCTACTAATCCAGCATGTGATGCTCCATGGTTCCACTGCCGACCTTGCAGATAAGTAGGCTTGGAGACTAAAGTTCTGAATTGCGACGAAAATTCTGGGTTATATTTTCACTAGGAAGATTCGAGACTTACAGTAAACTTGCTTTGGTGCATCGGATTGAAGCTACTGGACCACCAGGTGATGCTCCATGGTTCCGCTGCTGACCTTGGATATAAGTAGGCTTGAAGACTAACGTTCTGAATTGCGACGAAATTTCTGGATCACATTCCCACTAGGAAGCTTCGAGGGTTACAGTAATCTTGCTTTGCTGCATCGGATTTAAGCTAATAGTCTACCAGGTGATACTCCATGCTTCCA